>NW_009211512.1:17975-44332 GCF_000690835.1 Fulmarus glacialis | reverse complement strand
CCCCCCTGCCCCTTTCATTCACCTATTAAACTGTCTTTATCTTTACACACAGGTTTTCCCACTTCTGGGCTTCCTATTCTCTCTCCTGCCCTTCTGGGCAGGGGTAGGGGAATAACTGTGTGTATGTGTGCTTGGCTGTTGGCTGTGGTCAACCCACTACAATAACAAAGCAAACTTGAAAAATATTTCCAGTGTGGCCGTTTATAATTTGTCAATCTCTACAGGTATTTTTGGACACACTGAATATAATTTTCTGTCAGGGAGTCCAGAAGACATATATGCTAACCTTCCCCGCCATCTTTTCCTACAAAAAATAATGGAGACAGATCCAGAATACTGAAATAGCATGCTGGAATTGGAGTCCTAATTTCAGTACGAAGATTCATTTGAGTCATCCACTGCCTACTGTCAATGGGGAGGACTAGACATCCAAAAAAAAACCAGCTTAGAAAGCCTGTGTACTGAGTGGGATAGCGGGATGCTACAGGAAAATCTAAGCACCAGACCCTGTCTCATTTCCACTGTACCTGTTTCCCAATCTTCAACATGCTCTGCCTTCCCAGGATGGATGACAAGCATTGAAAAGAACAGGGCAAGCAGCAGCAATGGTAGTGGTGGTATTCTTTTGCATATCCATTAGCAGTTAGCGCACTCAGGAAATGGAAGATCTGAGATGTGGAGATTTAGGTGAATGGAGAATTTCTGTCAGATCATGAAGGCAATTATTTGTTTTAGACACTTTAAGGAGTTAGGAAATTATGAAGAATTTGTCATTTAGATTGCAGTCTAGGACTTTGATCTGTGACTTGGTAGGGTCTGGATCTGTCCAAAGCCTTTCTTTCTGTCCTTAGGCTATAAGGTGAATAGACTAAAGCTTTTCAGACTTTGATCAGTCTAGCAGATTTTCAGAAAATGCCCTAACAAAAGGAATTACCTATTTGTAGGTTTCAATGCTCTGAAGAACTGTCAGAGTAACTAAGTTCATCTTGTGAATGCAGCTGGCATTCATAGTTATGAGTATCACAATTATCGATGCATTGGGCTGTTCCTTTGCTGCCATATGCAGTCCCAATGAACAAAGATAGAACTTTCTTCTCCCTGGGCACTGAGCAGGCCTGTTGTGAGACAGCTCCAATTTACGGGCTGTGAATATCATTGTTTGTTAGTGTGGTTTTGAGACTAATAAGCTTTCAGCAAGACATCATGTATGGGACTTGGGAACAATGTTCATTAGCTCAGATGTTGACTTACATCCACCTGTCTTTGCATTGATCTATACAGACAAGTGCTTAAAATGTTAAGTTAAAAACTTCTGTGAAACAACACAGAAGTTTTAAATGGGTTGTTAAGAAGACTCTCACTGCAGTTTGAAAAATCACAGTTAAGCAGAAATAATAAAAATACCAAATTCATGACTGATGATGGAATAAATTAAACCTTGTACCAATGACTTTTACATGCAAATTATGTCCAAAACATATGCAAGTAATAAGACTCTGGAAGGAAGTGTGGTTCAGGTCAATGCAGGTAAACTACATGAGATGTTGGTAGTAGGGGTTCAGGAAGCTCATGCCTGATTTTACATCATTTGTGGTAGATCCATATTTAACACTCATGCTTGGAAGGTTTGCAGATCCGTCTAAATGAGACTGCAGTGTAAAAGACTAAGCTTATATTTATCAGCTTAAACTTTTCCTATTACTCATATGCTAGGAAACTGAGATCCACACATACAGTAGTGTCTTTACGAAAATGATTTGGGGATCTTGTTGAAAACTCTAGCTTCTGAAAGCAGCAGTCAAATGAGAGGAATTACTGCAAATGGTCTGGATTTATTTCCTACCATTTTTATTTTAAAAACTTAGTTTTCAGTTGGAATCCAATCAATATTTCTGTATTTTTGAGTTACAAGAACAGCTGTTTTTCTTTGGGTACATGCCTAATGTCAGTGTCCACAGTGAAGCCTTTGGGATTATTAGCAAAGAATTAGCAGCAGCTGTACTCTACTCTAAAAAGACTGGAGTAAGTTCAACATAAGTGTCTTCAGTGTGCAGTGTAAACCCTCAGAGCACCAAGGTCAGGGAAGATAAAGCTGAAACAATAAAAATAAATAGAGGATTAGTGGCAGATGCCAAGCCTGCCCAAGAGTAGGATGTGTTACAGATATCCATAATGCAATTCACTGCAGCAGACCCCAAATTTAAGCTTACCAAACTTAAATAAAGTATTTATTTTTATTTTTACACAATGGCAAAAGACCTACTAAGGAGGCTGCTTTTATTGTGAAAAGAACTTTTCCCATGATTCTGTTAATCAGTTAATTGGTTATAATGAAAAATAGGCAGCACGCCCATGACGTGAAGCTACAAGCAAAAATCTGGTGATCAACATCCATTTTACTAAAAACAGGGGAGGAGAAAGACAAACTCTAATGCCGGAGTTTGTAATTTCCATGCTAGGCACAGTGTGAGAGAGACATCCAAAGCTCCTTTGGGTTGGATGGAATAAATAAATAAAATAAAAATAATAATAATAACCAGTAACAATTGAGAACAAACCCAGTAAAGCTATTCTACCATATATTCATTCTGCCAAAGAGAAGTGTCATAAAAGAGGTGATCCTTAGGAAAGAAAATAGTGAAAAAGAAGGTAGTAACTTCTTATGAAGATTATTCTTCATTTATGTGAGCTTTATCACTAAAGCTAGATGTGTAAAATCAGCTTCTCATTGATGAGACAGCTTATGTCAAGGGCAATCATATTAGGCTGTGTCTCTCTTAAATATACTGTTCCCTTAACTGAAATAGCACATTCAAGGTGAGAAGAGAAAACAAAGTCAAGTCTATTTTTAATTCTGATGGAAAAAAATAGTCTATGGTTTCAGGATGCACAGAAATAGGAGGTTATAAACCAAAATTTTTTCCGTCTTTGGTGACAAAGAAGTGGTTTATATGTGTGCATGTATACATATATATATATATGTATGTATGTATTTTCAGACTCCATACATTATTAAAGCAGCAATATGTTTCCATGCCATAAGTAGAAAACATAAATTTAAAATTCCTTTTAAAATTCTAAATGACTGAAAAGAAGGAAATACAAAATAGCTTTGTGGAGGAAGGTGGCTTTGTGTTGGTTTTGCTGTATACTGCAATCCCCAATAATCAGGTAATTGCTTTTTTAAAGAAAAGAGTAGACAGTACAAGAAGAGTGCACACAGAGTTTCTGAGGTACAGATATTTCTGCTTATAGTCTGTAGCTATTTCAAAGCTCTCCAGGGCATAGATTAAGGTTTCCTGTGTAGCTGAATATTGCCCTGGTCTTTTAGGTACTAGTCAGTACCTCCAGCATGCAAAGCTCATAAACTGGGCATGGCACAGACAAAGATAATAAGTGACTTAAATACAATGATTTTCAGACAAATTGTATTCACTTTTATTTGTCTTTTGGCCTCAGAAGTTTTAGAGCACATTTGAGTTACATTTGTCCTTCCTTTCTCCAAAGCTGTGAGAGCTAGGAACTTCTAAAATGAAGCACAGATTTTCTTCTAATTACATGGCTGGGGGAACTGGAGCTTAAAGTTCATACAACATGGGAATTGCAATAAAATTAGGAGTTGACAACTGTGTACTACGTAGAAGAAATCTTCATCCAAAAATAGCATGTTGACATGAGAAAACCTGGTAATTATTTTAAATGATTGGCCCATAGGCATGCAAGTAGTAAAGATGGAATAGTAGCATCCCTGCAGGGTCAGACCTATAGAGAAATCCACTGAAGACATTAAAACTATCTTTTTTCCACATATTTCCATTTCATCTGAATATGAAACTCATGTAGAGTCTGCCTTCTCATGCTCTGTTTTATTTAGCTTTCTCATATGCACATTTTATGGCATTTTTAATTTTACTTTTCTACTGGAATTATAAAGTATGTTTTTCTTACTCCTAAACTAAGGATTTCTCTGTAAAGGCAGTTCTCCTGCATTTAGCCTGTCAGAAAGGCTGCTGCTTGTAGAATATCATCATATACAAGTACTGGTAGTGACTGTATTTGGTGATGAAGTGTCAGGTATGTTTAAAGGCCTGAAAGAGAATTGCAGGTTGTATCAGCTGCTGTAATGCAGATGGAGAATTCCATGTTTACAGAGCCTTCCACTAAAATGTCATGAGGACTGAGAAGCCTCATAACATATAAAGAAGTCTTTTTAATAGTGATACACTCCTATATGATACCTGATCAACCTACGCTCATCTAGTTAGTGAGATCTGGAGGTGGTAAGCTTCCATATGGAGATGGCCACGTGTTTCTGAATGAAGAGTGTAATTGTCACCTATCTATACTGCAGTAGTGAGTATGTTCTGGAGTAAATTCCATCAGACATCTAGGAAAGCACCCTTATTAACCTGAAATTCCAAGATCACTTGGCTACCCCAGGCCTGCAGCGCAGTCTCAGCCTCCCCCCACTTATTGTTTTGCAGCTCAGAAAACACAATCTGATCAAAGAAAAAATCTTCTTGCAAGTGGAATTGGAAATCTTCTGTAACTAATGTTCTTGTCAAAACAACGGCAGGTGCCATTGTCTAAGTCACCTAATGACAACTTGCCAAAAACCCTTTGTGAGCCACTGTGTGTTGTGATGCCCTGCATTGTTGGTTGAGGTACAGTAGTTGGATAATTTCTTGAAAATGGCACATGCCATCTCCAGAAACCATGGCTCACTGTACAGAAGGAAAAGGGATGTGAGAGTCTGACATTAGCCACAGGTTCTGGAACTGCAGTTGTCTCAGATCTAGTCTCTGTCACTAAGGACTTCCATGGTATACATACAGTAGGCCCAATCTGTAGGAAAGATGAACAAATTCAGATTAAAATGCTTCCCTGATAAACCTTTTCCTTTGACGCTTTAGCTGTTATTTTACTGTGAAGCTGCTTTACTCAGTTTCTGGGAATGGGCTTTTTAATTTATGTGCTGAGAAAAATCTCTTAAGGCCATCATGATGAAAAATACACAGTGCTTTGCTTACTGAAGGATTTTAGTACTGAATATCTTTGTATTTGTAGCAAGCAGTTTCAGAGCAGTTTTGCACAGCAGGTAGTATTCCACCTATTTATTTCAGTCTGATGCTGAACTGTGATTATCTTGATGGTCAGTGGGATTAGACTATGTAATCAATTGTTGCTATTATATAATGTACTAATATAAATTGACAACATGGCCTTGCAACTTAGCTAACTTGCTTGTAGTATTATCTATGAGGCTAATCTGAATTATCTAAGAATGTATTTCCTCTTTTGTCCACACTGTCAGAGGCATCAAAAGCACACCCTTTTACAGCCCTTGCCAGTATATCTTGCTGTAAGATGCCGTTGTTGCACTGCTGTAAATAACTTATTCTTCCCTCTAAATGAATACATATTTGAAATATCATTTAAAGTCTTCAGAAATTACTGGGTGCCCTCCCTCATTGCATGCACCCTAGCACCTTTATATTCTAACCATCCCTACCAATAGTCTTAGGATAAGGTTATGTAAACTACATTTAAGCTCCTTAACTGCCGTTGGGAAAAAGACGTAGAAATAAACTTGTTGGTATTGCTGATTACAAAAATATACTAAAATGATAAATATAAAGTTAATAGGAAAAAATTAGCCAGGAAAGGAACCCCCTGTTTCAGCTAGGTTTATGTAAATTAATCCCTAAGACAAAGTTATTTTATAGAGCTACTTTGAGAAAGAATATACTATTACTATTTATTACACTTGAAATCCTGTTAAGAGCAAAAAAGCAGTACACCTTATGCACAAAACTAAGATTATATTGTTAGACTAATCAAAATGTAACATGAAGTTACTACTTGTCCAGTTAACTAATACAACGTTAATTAATACTACAGTTAAGATTAATATGCATAAACTTCCTAGTATCTATGCCTTTTCTTTAGCACTATGCTCCCCCTTCCAATATCCTTTTGGGTCCTGAGGTCAAAAGTACTAGCCTTCCTCAAGCAGAAAAGGCAAGACATTACGATAAGACACTACCATCACCAATGCGAAATTCTTCATCAGCTGGCATTTAATGCTAGCAATGGAAGAGGTAAAGAAGTTTATTTTCCTTGTTCTTGAGAGCCACTTAGGACTATTTTTTTAATGTTTTGTTACCAGTCTGCTTTCTTTTCATTGGTTCCCAGCTGAAGCTTGAAAGTTACACAGTAGCCTCCTTAAGCCTCAATTAACACAAAAGGTGTAAGGGTCCTGAGTGCCTTAAATGATCTTAATTACCCTGACTAGCCTCATCTGGGACAGGCCCTCACCCACATCCTCTCCCTGTAGCTCCAGGAGCTCTATTTAAGATCAGTCCTGGACACCTACTTCTTTTTTAAAGTACAATGCAGGTGATCTATTTTCAGTCCCGTCTTTAGCCCTAGCTTAGACCTTGACGTATGTTGTAGCTGTATCTCCAAGCCCTGTCTCTGCCCATTTCCTGTTGCACTGAACAGGACACATTGGATGGACCCTGGACCTGACTCATCACCTCGCCGTGTCTGGGACTGTTGGTGGCCCTTGTTAATCAGCACCCAGCTCTGCCCACCCTGCCCAGATCTTGTAGTACTGCACTCTGCTGCAAGCGTGGTACCAGCAATGGGATCCCCCTCTTGGAGCCACGCCCCTCCTGCTGCTGCTCCTTCATAAAGGGCAGCTGTTTGCTATGCAGTGACTTCATAGGGTGGTGGGACCTTTTTACTATATATGGTGCTCCCTGAGCTCAAGAGACAGGGATTAGGCTATAATTACCTAACTAACTGCTGTCTAACAAGAGAAACAAGGTAAAACCTGCTGAGGCCACCATAGACCCAGGTAAGGTGTGAAGATCCTGTGCTGTCAGTTGGTACAAAGCTTGCAGCCTTTTAGTAGGAATAACAAAATTGTAGTTATTGGGCTCTGTGGCCTGATAAAGCAGTGAAGCTTGTTAACAAATGAGAAGCCTGTGTGGGATGCTGTAGGGTAGCCCTAACTGAGACTGGATCTGTTCTGTGCTGCTATGGCCTTCCTGGTGGTCAGGTAAGGTAGCATAGTATGTTTTAACTGTACCTGGTGACAAAAGTGGTCTATGTAATTATTTCTTGTGTTTCTAGCCATCGTGTTTGCTCTGTTGATGAAAAGTTATAGACTATGGGAAGTGAGGGTTTGTAACAGCATCTATCCATTGGCTCTTGCCTTAAAATGCATCTGGAAGCTCTTCAGAGAAGTGCTGGTTTTCACATACTGCTTCTGTAGGACTCTGCAAAACAGGGTCCTGTCCTAAGATTAGTATTTTTTTGGTAGCATAAATAATTACTACTGCTGATTACTTTTCTTCTTTGGGATATGTATTGGAACTAAGTCTACTAAGAATGTCTTGGTGATAACACATGATATTTCAACATTAAAAAAACCCCACAAACACAAAAACCCAACAATGAAATA
Organism: Fulmarus glacialis; assembly: GCF_000690835.1. Taxonomy (NCBI): domain Eukaryota; kingdom Metazoa; phylum Chordata; class Aves; order Procellariiformes; family Procellariidae; genus Fulmarus; species Fulmarus glacialis. Next base: position 36,861 of record NW_009211512.1, on the reverse strand, counting down.
CTCCACAGGTTGTATAAACTCTTGGCTTGTGAAGTAGAGAAATATGATTTAATGAAAGGTTTTGTATATGTTCTTTGCTTGCTACTTGGATGTGGTTGCTGAGACATTAATTTCAAAAACAAGATGTTAGGACTGTCCCAGAAGTGGCATGTTGGTGGGGAGACAGCAGAACAATTCACCAAAGATGCATGAAAATCTGTTATATAGATACCATATGTACAAAACAGTCTCATATGTACTTGCAAAACAAGAAGAGACAGGAGGAAGGTATAATAACTGGTGCCAATATAAAACTGATGTGAAGACTGTATCAGTAACTTTAAGACAGTAAGTTGCACAACAACTGGCCAATGTCTGAGACATTGTTTTGTTTCTTATCTCTGGATGCTTACTGGTTGTTTTTTTGGGGCCGGGGGAAACAATAAAAAACCAAACATGGTAATTTTAGTGTTTTCCAGCAGCTTTGTGAACATATACAAAGAAACTAACAGAACTGAATTATTTAATTCAATTAAACCAGTTCTACTGGTTTTGCATGCATGTTTACTTCCACCAATGTTACGTAGAATTTGACAATGTTAAGCTTTTCCAAGGCACAGGGAGTAATTATCAGTGAGAGGAAATGCATTTAACCAGGAAATGATGATAGACTAAAAGCATATGCAAAAATGCATATGAAATAACTGAGCATCTCTAATAAAATGTTTTTCTAAAATCAGAACTCGTGAAGAAAAGTTAAAGATGCCGTTAATGATCAACTTTTTAAAGCAGAGCAGTCATTAGTTTGTGCAAACTGAATTCCAAAATCCACACCAAATTTTCCATCTCAAAGTTTCAATTGAGTATGAAACTGTCTTGTAGAGTTGATAGTGGTGTTAAAAAATTTGAAGTATCTTCCATTTGTAAAACTAAAATTGAAAGTGGCTGGCTTCTCATCGTGCACTTTCAAATTCTTTAGTGATCTAGTAACACGGAGATATTGGCTCTGAAGAGAGCTATAAATAATTTGAGCAATTCACTTTGAAGGAGGAACAACTTTACATATTGCTTTTTAAAAGTCTATCTTCTGTCATACTTCATAAACACAGGTAAAAAAAAAAAATCTGAAGACAAGCAGACACTAGACCTATACTCATAATAAAGATGCTGACTGTCAAGTGTAGAAACCCAAGGGAAGTGTGTTGCTCTGTACTGATGCAGAGTCTTTCATCAACTGCATAACTACTCAGTTTCAAGATTACAGTGAGTATCTTGTATGTATTTGTTTTGGAATGTATTTAAAATTGTATTTAATGATGAAGTGCAACTAGACTTTTAATCTAACTGCTAGTACACTGATTATAAATTGGTATTAATCTTGAACTAGAATTTTCATGTCATTCAAAAGGGAATGCTACAGATTTCCTAATGCTTTCTTCTTGCCATACTTGCCAATATTCAGGGCAAAAGTCTTAATTCCCCCACTTTGTATTGCCACCTGAAAAGCTTCAGGTCATGACAGTATTCTTTGATGCTTATAAAACACATTGGATTCTCAGCTCTTCTAATTTATCTGGACTTCAAAGTATTCAGGACCACCAGTGATTCAGTGTCCAAATCATTCAAACTGAATTTGTTAATAATACACTTCCTTAATTTGTCCCTTAGCAACTCTCTATAATAGTATTTTACAAGCTTCTTAAACAGTTGTCTTTATGCATCATCATAGCAACTTCATGCTATTGAGGCGCGCATGTTTCATAGTGAAACTAAGCAATGTGCTGATCAGACAAGGGAGATTTGCTGTGGTTAAATATACTACTCCCTGTAAGATACCAATACAATTACTTGGATTAGCTTATTACAGCCTTACTGCTATGCAAGTCCACAGTTTTCTTTTTCTAAATACATTGCTTCTCTTGAAACATTCAGATCAAGAGTTGTAATGACCTTCATTATTTGCCCTGCCCTTCCAAGAACACCTACAGGTCTCTTAAAAACATCAAGATACAGCATAGTTAGACTCTGTGACTATGTCGTATACATGCCAAACCTCCCAGCCCCAAGTGGTGGCTGTGGGTGTTATTTCAACAGCAAGATCATTGGCAAACACTAGAGATAGCCTTACCCTCTGTTGTTACTACCCTCTCAGCCTTTGGGCTCAACTTTTCAAGCTTTCTTATTTCCATTTTTACTTAGTTATACTACAGCATGCTTTCAGTATTCTGTCCAGGATAGCTTTTTCAATTAAAATTTCCTCTCAATGTTTCTAAAAGGAGTTAAGGGAACAGTGAAAAGCTGATCTAGTAATTCTTATCTAGCGTATATCCTGAATGCCAGAAGTAGTGAAAGTGAGGTCTAGTATGAAAGTAAAACTACATTAAGTAACTGACTAATACTACAGCCAGAGAATCTACTCTTCACTCCAGTAGTACAGCTACCTATATGTCAGTAGAAATAATAGGACAATTAGTAGTGGAAAACTTCCAAAAGCTAGAATTTGGAAAGATTGTGGAAGATTTGTTATAGTTCAAAACAGTGCTAAACAAAGTTTGGGCTTCTGTTAAAGGCAACAGCAAACCTGTCCTGGTTTTGGCTGGGATAGACTTAAATTTCTTCCTAGTGCTGTGTTTTGGATTTAGTATGAGAAGAATGTTGGTAACACACTGATGTTTTCAGTTGCTGTTAAGTACCCTGCTAGTCAAGGACATTCAGCTTAAGGAAAAAAAACCCAAAACAAAACAAGTGTTGCGAGGGAGCACAGCGAGGACAGCTAGCCCAGCTGGCCAACGGGGTATTCCATACCATGTGATGTCATGCTCAGTATATGAATGGTAGGCGTGATCCAGGAAGTACCGATCGCTACCTGGTTATCGGTCAGCGCGGGTGGTGAGCAATTGCATTGTGCATCACTTATTTTGTATATTTTATCATTATCATTATTATTCTCCCTTTTCTGTTTTATTAAACTGTCTTTATCTCAACCCACGAGTTTTTCTCACTCTTACCCTTCCGATTCTCTCCCTGTCCCACTGGAGGGTGTGTGTGTGTGTGAGTGGCTGCGTGGTATTTGGCTGCCTGCCAGGTTAAATGACAGCTAGTTAAACCCATGCCAGAAAAACTTTACGCCTCATATCCAGTTATCAGCAATAACCAGTTAATATAGAGAGGGGAATTAATCCTGCAGTAAGCAGTTATGGAACAACTTTCCCTAGAGAAACTTCTCTCATGAACCCTAATATTTTATTCATCTACTATCTTTAAATTGTCCCCTATTTTCAGTAGAAGATACACTGCTGTATTTAAAATAAATAAATATAAATCATAGTATACTATGACAGAAGCAGAAGTGAAATATCTGCATGTAGGAGCAGCTGTCAATCATCTCCCCTTTAAAGTACTAAAATGATGAATGCATTACTCTTTATAGCTAACATTTATTGATTTAAGACACGCGTCCCCCCGTAATTCTTGATCAAATCAATACTGTATTAATGATAAGTGTAGAACACCATGCCCTCACTATCCCTGAAGAGTTGCTGCTGTGATTGTGTATTTTGCTTGGAAGTAGATGAGGAACACCATGGCAAGAAACACAGAAAGGAAGAAATTTTTCACAAGGGTATTACAGTGCATGTGACCAGAGATAGTTACATGATGGGTGAGGTGAGCATTGTGGAAGTATTAAAGCATTTAATTGTACCTAATTAATATAGTTGGCTGTTTGATAACACAGGAAAATAAATAGAAAGAGAATAATAACTGAGAATTATCTGGAGTGAAAATTTTAAATCTAGACTAACTTGTAAGGCAAGAAAAGACACTGTATAGAAATAAAAGCATCGATTTCATTGGTATCTGGTGGCTTTCCTACAGGTATTGGAATATAGATTGCCTGTCTCACTATGTGTGCTTTGCTGAAGATTTAATGTCAACAAATAGGCAGAATCCCATCTTTTTCAGAAAATGAGTGTGTTGGCTTCTTTAAAAATACCTTTTTACTGGCTATAAACAGCTTTCTCCTTTAGTTTAAAAGCCAGGGGAACTAGGTCATATGTTGCTCAGAACAATACAGTGGTTTGAATGACTTGAGAGGCTTAGCTGCTTTTCTTTGCCAGAACCCAGGTAGAAGATCCTGCCCTGGTTTGGAATCAGGCAGACAATAGACATACCGTTGTACCTAGCTGGCTAAAGAATAATGTGGCTTTACAAATGCCTTGGTGAAGACTCAAGGTGTTAGTAATTTATTTCAGGAAAACAAAGACAAGCTTGGGCTGTGTTTGTACTTTCCCAGAACAACACTGAGAATTTAATATGAGATCACTAGGATTTTCTGCCTCTAAAGTACTCAAACTACAAAGAGTGAAGGCCAGTTTAAATGTAAATGTGACACACATTCTGTGTTGATTAGTGCAGAATCTCTGTGGGAATATAGATCCTTTATAGGTGTCAACTAAAAATACAGTGGAAATGTAGTTTATTGAATGATAAATAATTCAAATATTAAATGGGACCTTACTATCAGTGTCTCTGAAACTGGAGGTCAGAGCTGTGGACTGTTGTTAACCACTTGAAAATACTGCCAAAGAAAAGTTTACCTATTCATTTTGGCATAATCTGTTAGCAAATTCTGGTGAGCTCTGATCACTGCCTGTACTTATGATTTGTTCAGTGGCAGCTGATAAAACATGCATTGTTTTCATGCATCTTATGAAGAGAATTCTCTAGTACCCAGAAAGCCTAATGATCATTAAGTAGCTGTCTGCAAAGGACCACCTCCTATAACCATCATTTCTTGAAACACAGCGAACTGTCTCTCTCCCGATGATATTGTTGTTGAGCTTGACATCAGAGCTGCTGGGTTGGACAAAGATCCCTATGGCCAACCTCAACTTTGGGATGGGAGGAAACTGATTAACCACTGAGGAGTTACTGCTTTATTTTCCTAAACAAGGAGGAAGACCCTCTTCCTATGACTTTCTGATCTATGTTGTTTGCCCAGTATACCAAGTGACGAGCCTGTATTTTCTATTGCTTTCTACACTTTTTGTGTAACATCCTGCAGAAACAAGTAACAACTGTAACAGCTCCCATCTTTTTTGTGCACTTCATTGCATGTCCTTCTAACAGGAACCCCTCCCCAAGCATTCTTCCTCTAAATATTAATGCTTTTTCTCTTACATGTTTGTGTTCCCAGAATGTTTTTTCAGGTGTGACCTGCTGTAATCTCATATCTTTATAATGAGAATTATCATACATATAACAATGTGGCAGTTCTACTTATATTGCTACAAATACTACTGGCTATATACCATTCATTTAAAATGTATTTATCTCAGATATATACAATTATGTAATTAGTATATACATCATTGAAAACACTTAGACTATAAAGAATTAGCTTGACATTTTACCAATTAAATACCACAGAAGTCTAAACTCAGACACCCTAACTGCAGATTTTTCAAATAGCATGTTAATGGTGATAAAAGACAGTCTGAGGTGACAGACTTATTTGAGGCTACAAGATAATTAGTGAGGTCCTGGTTAGAACCACAGAACCTAATGATTTGATAAAGCTGTCTTGTGAAGAATCGATCTCTAACTTTTTCTTGAAACTCTACAAATAGTTCTCATTAAGTGCTACAGAAAAGAATTTTTGCTGAACACTGAAGTTGTTGGATAACTTGAAACAAGGTGGGGAAATGATGCTTAGGTACATCCTCACACATCAACAGTGTATGCAATAATTTTCAGGAGAACAAAATTGTCTAGAACATTAGATAATAACTATGGATGATTCACTGCTGTTACACTGCTATTGATTTATTATTGATCCTCTCTTGTGGTTTGTATTGAGATTACTGTTTTTTGTTTGTTCTTGTTAACTGTTTCTGAGATGAATAGTTGAATGTGTAGGACAGGATTCTCTACTGCTTTCTAATGTGCATTTATTTTTTTCTCTAGTTCCAGGAGCAAAATATAATGATAGACTTCTTGCCAAAAGTGTAAGCTCAGAATTACTCTGTGATGGAGTAAACACTTCTGCACACATACAAAAGAAACACATTTAGTTCTTTTTATGGTATGTTTCAGTTTTCTGTCTATATTTTTGTAAAAAATTAAACACTACCAAGTGAAGGAAAGGGATGATGTTAATACTTCTCTTCCCACAGTACAGTCAAATAGATGGAATGAATAGGAGAAATACTGGTTCAAAATGCCTTTTTTAATTTCTAAGGCATGAAATTTAATTTACTTCTCTCTTCAGGGAAGTTCCCTACCCTTCCTTTGAACCAATGAGATATTATTTGATTCTCCATGCCCTGGAGAATGTCCTAATCAATAAGCTGAAAGAATTCTATTGCTGGCTCATAAAATAATGAAATAAATATACAAAACAGAAAAGCCTTAAAATTCCTACTCTGCCATCCACAACTACTAAGTGACCCAGAACCGTGGATACCCCTGGGTTGATAAGCCCCAGGTCAAATACTTGAGGTGAGCAGAAAAGAGGATACAACACTTCCTCTTTCAGAGTTGTAGTGCCTTTATGAAGAGTTGCATGTCTAGAGGTGCTGATGGCTCTATTGTGGATTGTCTATGACAGTTTAATATTCTTTTGTTTTGTTTTTAAAAATTCCCCCTGCTTTTACTGAAAAAATAATTTTTTTTAGGTGGATTAAAATACTCTGCTCACAAACACAATATTTTATTTAAAAAGAGATAAGCAACAAGCTTGAAGTATGGGGGGTTTTTTGTGGTTTGTTTTGTTCTTTCATTTTTTGGCCACTAAACTTAAAAAAAAAATCAAAAACTTAATTCTGAATATGGTGATGTTATACAAACAGCTCTGTTTTAACTCATCCTCTGACAAATGCAGATTGTTCCCTTAAGACATTTTAGATAAGTTTTCAAATGAAAGACAAATCCATACTGTACAGTCTCAAGTATTTTCTGTATAGAATAATGTATACAGTGCAATCCTGGAACATAAGATACATGTTCAGTGTTATATACCTTACCCAAATCTCAACCCTCTCGCCAGTGCTTGGCTTCCAGGAAGCTGTGTTACCCTGAAGATGCTTCCCTTCTCCTGCTTTTTTTTTTTGGTTTTGCTTTTCTTGGTGTGTTGGTGTTTGTCAACCAACAGGGATGGCTTCATTGGGAAGAAGGTAATAAGAGGCAATAACCTTCCTGCTGGTATTGCCTGATGAGATATTCAGCTCTTATGTTACATGACGTGCTCCTATTAAGCAGCTGCATAGCTTCCTCTTTACCAAACTCAGATTAGGGCTGACTGTATAGCTAATGCGTAACAGCACTGGCAAATGCAACAACTTCTCTGAGAGCAGAAGACAAAGGGGACTTCTAACAGTCTGATCTGTCAGCTCTTGCCACGATACTTGTGGCAAGAGGTATTGTTTATCTTCAGAATGAACTGAATGCACTTTCAATGAGGACCTTACTGGTTTATATTGGGGGCATGGTATGTGAAGGTACAATTGGTCTGTGATGCTGTTACTGCACAATACAAATAAAGAAGGCACTGGTAATGTGTGCAGGAGTGTCTATATTGCAGAGCTTCACTCTGTGTTGCCTGTAGAGATACTTCAGCTAACTGCAACTAAGCCAATATATCTTTGTGGCATTATGCTGTGTAATGCAGAAAAACAGTTATGGTTAGCAGTATAGCTGCATAGCATTGCTCTGTGCCTGGGATATTTCCATCTGAGATTTAGCTCCATAAAAATATTATATAGATGAAGCCATATTCTGGAATTTGAGCTAATTGGAAAACCCTTTGAAAAATCTTCATAAATTGCACAATATAGACTGCTTGGGTAATCTGCATATATGAGGAGATTGTTATGAGGCTTTGATATCTAGATTATTTGTCCTTTAAGCCAAGAAAGATCATTTATCCATGAAAGAATCTAACCAAGCTTGTTTAAAAACACAACATCCCACATCAAAGCAGTCATATCTTGTTTGCCAGTTTTGATCACAGTTAATTATGTATTCATTTATCTTAAGTATATTCTTATAACAAAATGCCCACAATTGTTGGTTTAGTTCACTGAACACCATACATTCTAAAGGAAAATAAATATAATTCTGTTTATTTCAAATGCTTAGATTTCTTCAAGGAAAATCTAAATGAAGTCTTTGGGAACAGTATTAAGAAAGTGTCAACATGCAATAGGAGATATTAAGGAGTTTGAGATTGTTACTTGAAATACTAGGTCTGGATGTGTAATTTGTCTTTAAATTTGTTGTACTTTAATACAAATCAAAGCAAAGGGAAAATAGAAAGGATCAGAAACTCTAGGAAGCTGTGTGCAAAATATATATTGAGGCAAAACCCAAATTGTTTGAAGAATAATTTTTAAAAAGCATAAAGTGCGGTTATAAGTCTTTTCCAAAGACCTCAGATTGAGGCGAGCTGACAAAGAGTGTGTAAGGCTAATTCATGACAAAGGCATAAAAAGAAGACTTGGAGGGTAAGACCACAGCAAAGGAATTATATGTTTGTGGTTTTTTTAATTGCGGCTCATCATTGAGGAGTTTGGGGACTTCCCATATTGAAATCCTAGTTTTAGTCTGTCAGGGAATCTGTTAAATTGTTTGGTAAAAAAGGTTATGAAACTTGTAGAGAAAATGAACAAGAAGAAATTGTGATGACCAGATATTTACCACAGAGTTCTAAAATAACTCAAATGAAATTGCTTACCACAATTCACAGTTCAGCTATCTCCAACTTAAAGATATAGTGGTATTAGAGGCCAGGAAGTGGCTGATGTGGTACCAGTTTGTCGTGATTTTTTTTGTTTTGTTGTCTGTTTGTTTTGGGTTTTTTGTTATTGTTGTTTTGTGTGGGGTTGGGGGGGGGGGGTTGGTGTGGGTGGTTTTTTTTCCCCCCAAAGGTTTCAGAGACTACAGACTACTGATTATGCTATCTGCACAGGGCTAATTAATGGAAACTTTTCCAAAAAGTAAAATTAGTAAACACAGATGAGTAAAATATACCACAGTGAATATGATTTTATAAAGAGAAACTTCCTGCCTCAGGGGTTCAAGAAATGATTAGGAAAATGAAGAAAGGGAACTCATGGATATCCCTCTGTTCCTTGAAGTCTGAGCCACAAATTACTGGAAACTATAGAGTATTCTTGAGAATTATCATTAAATGTGTGTGCAGTTCTCATTGTTTCCTAGCCATCACCTGTTGGACATGGTAAGAGGGAAAAGATTGAACTATACAAACATTTCATCAGATTTGCTACAGTCATGTTCTTTGTGGTGGAATCTGATGATGAGAAAGGGTCTTGTGTTGATCTGGACTTTTTAATTTGGTCAGAACAGATGTCTGCTGCTGCTTAGTATTCTGGCTTCTTGTGTCTGTGCTGTAGCCCATGCAAAAGATGAACATTTTCTAGAATGAGAAACAAGTTATAGATGTACAGATGGCATACAGAACAAATGTATGAAACTTTCACTGCCATTACATTAATCTGATTTTAATATGCCAAAGAAGTCTGATTTCTGAGATAGTAGCAAGCATGATAGGTGAGAAATCATCACTTCTCTGTGGGCCTTGAGGAACCTATTTGTCTGTGATTTAGACTCTCAAAGTAAACTAACTGATTGCATATTAATCTCAATAACAACTAATGGTCTGTCACCCACAAAACTGAAGAGTTATACAAACATTGCTATGGAAATGGATTACAGAAATTGGCAAATAGTTTGATATTGACTGTTAGAAATAAGCTACTGTGCAAGGTATTTTGTATGGGGAATCTAACCGGTAACTGCAGCTACACAACTGCTGGTTTTACACTAATAGGTCTGCAAAGATATAGAGTATATAGTAAACATTTACCATGACTTGTAAAATGTAAATTGTAGCTCCTGAACTGCATTTGAATAGTGTATTGTGAGTTATTTAGCAAGTTTTATCTGATACAAGCATATGCCTGTATCTTTCAAATCTAATCACCTGAATTCTAAGCAAATTTCCTAAAAGATTACTTTTTTTGTCCTGTTCTCAGGGAGGGGGACTATCCTGATAGCAATATTTCTATGCATTCCAGCTCTAGTTAGACTTGTTTCTAGCTGCCCTTTACACTGTATGTGTGCAAAATGGGCACTTGAGACTGTCAGTATGAGAAATTGTCACTACCAAACTTGTATGACTTTACAGTTGGCAGCTTGGAAAAGTAACGCAAAGATGGAGCTCAGGTAATGGGACTCCCATCTGTGGAGTTCAATCTAGAACTGCAACCTGATCTTTGTGCCTAAGAACTCCTAACACGAGTAGTGGTAAGATACTTTGGATTTGTATTTAAAGTCCTTTGTATTTGCTCAGTTTCTTATACTTTATATTTCAAACTGATTTTAATTGGATAGTTCATCCAGAATGACAGTAAACAGCCACCGTGACTTTGTTATTCTTGGTATTTGAGAACAAAGGATTTTTACACCAATGTAAATCTTGCATCAAGGCAGAATCAGCAGTCTTGTAGTTATGGCCATTCAACTGTACAGCATCAGGCAATAGGATACAAGGCAGCCAATGCATTGGAAGTAAAAGCTAATTCACATATGCTAACTCAAAGCAGCAAGGCCAATTTCTTCTTTGGATTAATGGTAAATCTCAAAGAAATGCTCTTCAAGTGCCATGCAATACAACGCTTCTTGAATGCTACACAGAACACTAATTGTACTGATTACCCATCAGTTCTCAAAAACCTTTTCAGAAAGACTTTGCTGTGGACAGTCCTGATTTCCATAACTTGTACAACCTTACCCTCAGCTATCGTAGCATTCATTTTGCTAGTTTATGCCCAATTTATCAAGCAGTCCAGATTACTTTGGATTACTGATCTGTCCTCTTCATTAGATTAATTTCCCTAGTTCTTGTGTCATTAATAAATGTTATCAGGGATTAATTTGTATTTCCTTTGAAATGCTAAGTAACAGTGGGTTTAGAACTGTTCTCTGAAATCCTGCTAGAAACACACCCTCTCTGATTATTATTCCTTGCTACGGGAAGCTCAAGGAACTGTTTATCAGCTTTTTAATCTACTTACTATGTGTCACTTTCATTTTTTTGCATGAATCATTGCAACAATAAGTTGATAAGGCAATAAATAAATAACAGGAAATAGGTCTGTTGAACTAGCCAGGTATATCTTTATCAAAAGTAATGTTGCAGTTTTCTTCTCGTGACTGGCATTAATTATATTTTAATCCTTTAATTCTTTATTAATAATCTTCTGTCAGCCATTCAATATTTCACCCAGGATCAATATCAGGCTGACAAGCTGTTACTACACAGATTTCCTCATTTACCTTTTAAATATATAGGCAAAATTTTAGCTCTCTTCCATTGGGTTTGGAACTTGGCTACCGTGCCAAGTACTGTTGAACCTCAGCATTTCTGCTCCATCCTCCCTCTGGAAGCAGGCTGTTTGGCTGCAAGCAATCTGGGAGCAATTTCCCAACATCTGAGTTGCAGTTGTATACCCATCCTGTGATATGACAACATCACCTCTCTTTCCAACTTGCAAAAAAATCAAAAATGCATTTATCTTTTGCTTGAAACGCAACTATCATTTCTATCTAGAAGGGCACTTAAACGATACTTTTATTTCTAACTCATTAAATGAGTTAGACAAGACACTATGCCCCCCATCCTATTTATTAGTTTTGATAATTATTTATTTCTACAATGTCTTTTGCTTCCTTTACTGATTTCTTTTTTTTCCACTGATTTGTAACTTCTTTCATATTCACTGCACTCAGCCATTATATATGTGTTCTGGGATTGTATTAGAGTGCTTTTTTCCCCATGAGCAACATACTGATTTCCTCTTAAATCCATGAAACCTTATTCAGTCATAGGATTGTGATTTCTAGAGCATTTAGTCAAGTAATGTTAAATAACTTTGAATTACTATTCAGTTTCATTAATATTTTATCAATTGATTTGGCCCATTTGTCTCCAGATTCATGAACATAGTTTGTCTTTCAATTTGTGAATTAAAATAAAGAATGAGGTTTTTGTAAAATATAAATGCATAGCTTTCGCAAAAGTGAAAGAACCTGGCCACAAAAATGTTAGTTTATTTTTCATTATTCCTTCTCCTTAAGTAGAAACAGTAATAATGGTGGATATTTCTCTCATGAATTCTGCAGAATTTAGGCCTTTTGGGTTTAAGTTAATGCAAAAACTCCAAAGTATATGTAAAGTTGCAGAGTCATCCAGAGAAGGAAGTCTTTTGGTTGAAAAAGACTCCTATTTGGCTTCTAAATCTTCGAAGAAGAAAATATATACAATTCTGCCTCACAGTTGCAAATGGTTAAGCATACAAAGTTGCCCAGTGAGATAGACATATATGCTGTGCCCCCAGTCCCCTCCTCCTTACTGTGACTGCAGGGAAACAGACCCTGGGAGCTTTGTGTGGTTGAATTTGGAATAAAATGGAAGCTGCCTACCTGGTATTTTGTTAGTGTTTGCTCCTCTATCGCACATATGTGTTGACTCTTGAGTGAAAGATGTTAGCAAATAGTATGTGGAAATACTCTTGTTCAGAAGTTTCAATAGAATTAAGCTGTTCCTGAGAAGTAACTATCTCCAGCATCATCACTATAAAAAGCTGAGGCAAAGTAGAAGTTCCCAAGTACGAGGCAGTACTTGTCACAGCTGGTATGCAAGGCAATTGCAGCAGAAAACTGCATGGCACAGCATTTTCTTCAGAATAAAGAATGTGCCTATATTCCAAGAGAACCTGTAAGGAAATATGTAACAGCATCATGTGCAATGTAATGAATTAGTCATGTGAAACTATTAACCATACTCCTTTCACCACTTGCTCCTCTATTAATCCATTCCTGCCAGAAATTTAACATTACAAATTCCTCAGATGTTTCATACACCTACCACTGTTTAAATTAACCTTAGGCTTCCTCAAGTCTCCTTTCCCTTCAGGCTATCTCTTTTTCCCAAGGAGTGAAAGACAGCAAGATTCCTATAGGAGGTTAGTTGTTCTAAGAGTTGTGGGAGTCAGTTCTGGCATTATAAACCCAGAATTATTTCATGCTTAGCAATGCATGACTGTAATAGTTAAGCTTTGTAACTTTGTTACTAACTGCAAAAAAAAAAAAAAGAAAGAAACCAAGGTTTCTTTATTTTATGGTTGAGCGGGTGCAGCACAAAGCTGTGACATCCTTAGTACTTTGCAAGAATCTGAATTCGGGTCAGGAGCTGGAAATAGGTATCTGTGTAAGAATAATACCAGGTGATAATCTACATAGTTTGCTGACCTTTGGAGAAATGGAATATATACCTGGATGAGGTTGCTGGTGATATACTCTATCTGTTTTAAAAATTCAGGAGAACTTATTTTAGGAAGACATTTACATCTCAAGAGGATGGTATTGAAACACCAACACAGCAGAAATGAGATTTTAGAGTCTGATGCCTCTGGAAAGGTGATTTGGGTTTTACTGGTGTTACTGTGGTGTTTTGGTTTTGGGTTTTTTGGCAGTGCTTGATATGGGAAAATGGAAGCACTTTTATAAATTGAATATGGTAATAGAGTTACAGAATCATAGGATAGGGTCATATAAGATCATTCAGGCTGGAAGGGACCTCAGGAGGTCTCTAATCGAACCTCCTGCTTAAAGCAGGGTCAGCTGTGCCGTCAGACCAGGCTGGTCAGTGCCTCATCCAGCCTGGTCTAGAACACCTCTGGGGACAGAGACTGCACAGCCTCTCTGGGCAGCCTGCTCCACTGCTTCACTGTCCTCAGGGTGAATTTTTTTCCTTATATCCAGTCTGAATCTCACAGTTTCAATTCATCGCTGTGAACCTCTGTACAGATCCTGCCTCTGTCTTTCCAATAACCCCTTTGTAGGTATGGGCAGAGTGCTGGTTAGGTCCCCCAAAGGCAGTCTCTTCTCCAGATTGAACAAGCCCTGGTCCCTCACCCTTTGCTCATAAGGCAAGTGCTCCAGCCCTAGGCCAGCTTGGGGACCCTCCACTGAACTCCAGTTCATTAATGTCCTTCCTGTACTGGGGGGCCCAAGACTGGATGCAGCATCTAAAATGAAGTGCAAGTGCTGAGCAGAGGGGCTTAGTGCCCCCCACTGATGTCCTGGCTGTGCTCCTGTGAATAGTGCCTAGGGTACTATTGGCAGTGTCTGCAGCCAGGGCACACCGCTGGCTCATGCTCAGCGTGTGTCTGCCGCGGCGCCCAGGTCCCTTCCCGCAGAGTTACCCTTAATCAGACAGGTCCAGCCTGTGCCCTTGCACTGGTGCTTCCTGCCCAGGGGCAGCGCTTGGCTTTGTCTTTGTTAAATTTCATGACTTTCCTGTCGGCCTGCTCCTCAGGCCTGCCCAGGTCCCTCTGAATGACAGTCGTGCCCTCAAGTGTATTGACTCACTCACACTAACTTGTCATCTGCAAACTTGACCAGCACATCCTCTGTAACCTCCTCCAGGTCATCGATAAAGTTGTTAAACAGGACCAGTTCTGGGATGGACCCTGTGGAGTATTGGCTACTTGTTACTGGTGTATGACCCATTCACCACTACCCTCTGAACCCAGTAATTCAGATGGGTTTCACCCATCTGTCCTAATTTGTTTCCAAGCATATTGTGAGGGACTGCTCAAGTTGAGGTAACTGACATCCACTGTTCTCCCCTGTCCATAAATCCACTCATTTTATCACTTTTTATATCTAATGAATTAAAGGGTATAAGTGAGGCCTTCCTATTTGGCAGAAATTTCTGGAAATACAAAAATAATTATCAGAGCAATCCTTTTCCTGTGTGCAAATCTTGAAGAAAGCAAGTGGAACTGATGCATGGAAAACCAAGGAGGAATGTATTTACATGGGGGGGGAACACCACCAAAAAAAAAAACAAACCCGGAGGGGAAAAAAAACAAAACAAAACAAACCCAACAAAAACAAAATCCCAAAGCAAACACCACTGGTGCTCTGCTTCCATGCTGCTTTGGAGAAATAAGAAAGGGGAAAACAGAGTCTACAAACTGGAGAAAGTAGTTTACAGTGTTTTCATTACAATGAATATATTTGACTGAAGGGATTGGGATTAAATCTGATGCAAAAACAAGCAAGCAAATAAAATTCTTTGATGTTTCTGAAGATATAAATTACTGTCAATGTATTTGACTCAGCTGGAAGTATCTATAGCTGCTAATTTTTCTGGGCTCCCATTCTAGCTAATATGCACAAGGGGGCATTTTTAGGACAGTGTCTGTCCTGTTTTAGACATCTGATCTACGATGAAATTATGACTTAGATACAATAGGCCATATAGATCTCCAATGTCTATAAAAGGAGTTTAGAGTAACTAGCTTAAAAGTAGTCATCTACACCATGGTCAGATGGGGGGAATTGTTTTGCTTTAAAACATCATTCAGTAGGGTGCTCCAGTAAGTTCTGCAGCTGATGTTAAGGTTGTCCATCAGAGGAAGATTTAGGTATATGCGACTACTACCATTTCCCCACAGTTGTTCAGATTTTGGTTTGACTCCTAATGTAAATGTAAAAGTTTTGGTTTCATACATTCCATACATGCCACATTGGTACATTCCATGCGTTCCAGTAGTAAAAGCTTTCAGTGTTACATGCTCTGAGCGGAGAGCGTGAAAGACATCTACCACAAACTGACAGACCATATAACAGCAATAATACTAGATCGTTATGCTCAGGCAAACTCAGCAGTGATAAAATACTGTAAATACTGGAAAATATGGATTTTTTTAATGTCCTCTCACTCCACATTTGTCTAACTTATGCCTTTAAAATGTGTCTGTTTGGTACAGAAACATCCCAGGATGTGCATTATACTTCAAGGAACAATAAATCCCCACCGCAAGTGTGTTTTGAGCTGTAGTATCGTATGAACACTAATCATCAACAGTGGGACATCATGTTAATGACACCTAATTGTGCCGACCCCCACATCAACAGTAGATTTCTCTAAAGAACCATAACGTGTTATAGCGGTATCTTAGTGGTTCATTGGGTAGATTCTGATTGTTTGAAGAGACTCAAAAGAA
The DNA here is from genome assembly GCF_000690835.1 of Fulmarus glacialis. Taxonomy (NCBI): domain Eukaryota; kingdom Metazoa; phylum Chordata; class Aves; order Procellariiformes; family Procellariidae; genus Fulmarus; species Fulmarus glacialis. Next base: position 20,782 of record NW_009211512.1, on the reverse strand, counting down.
ACAGTGTAGCTGATCATTGTTCACTTAATTCACTAAGTAAATTAGAAGTTGAATTGACTTCATGATGCATAACTGATTTATCTAAACAGCTAACTGAAAACTGGAAGTAGTAAAATGAATGAAATATTCTACAGTAATTATGGCAGGCTCATTCATCTCCAAGGTTCTCTCTTCATTTTTACTGCTTATTCCCTAAATATTCTTTATTTCTCCGCTCATGAAACTTACCTATACTTAAAGCATATACTGCAACTTTCCTTACTACTGCAAAACGATAACTGCAGTCAGTGGTTAAGCTGGAGGTAGGGGAATACTGTACATATATATATGGTAAAAAATTTTCATGCATATGGGTAACACCTTATTTTGTTTCACAATTTTTTGTTCTATAAAACTGTTCAGCATAACACACTAAAAAATAATAGGCATGACTGACATGTAGTGATGATTATTCTTGATTCCTTGTTCTTTATGGTTTCTCTTCCTTTCTCTATTGTTTATTTTTATTCAAGACTAAAAGTAATTCTAAAGTTGCTTTATACTGAATAGTGACTTTTTACATCTATTTAAGAGATTAATTTGAAAAGTCAGAAGTTCCTGCTTCTGCAGCGAACCAGTCCTGAGAATTATGCTTCCCCTCTTTACAAATTCTTTTTATTTCATATTCACGTGGGTTTTCACAATAGCTAGAATAATGTGTTATCTTGTAGTCCTTAGACTGTACTGGAAAAAAATAGATTTTTATGAGCCATCCTCAGATATTGAAATCACTCTGCCTGTTAAGTGGCAGGACATTTTATTTGCAAAGCATCTGGGAGTATTACAAAATCCACACCAGAAGCAACATGAGTTTAAGTACAGAAGAGGGTTTTTTGTTTTGGAATTACATGTTTACAGTAACAGCATTTCAATAGCTTTATGGTTGCTGGGAAACAGAAACTTAAGAATAGAGCTGAGACCTTATCTTAGGGTCCTCTGATTTCTCTACTGAGATTAGCATACACTTGTATTGCTCTCCTAATCTTACAGCTAAAGTCCACATCTATAAAATAGGAGACTTCAAAGAAAATATTCTTGGATAATTATACATGAAAAGTAGTCTTTATTGCCTGCTATGAACAGTGTGTATATATATTTTCTTTCTATACAGAATATACAACCTCATCTGCTGTATCATTAAAAGTGATTGTTAAACTAAATTGCAAAATGTTGAGTAGTTTAACGTGGGTTTTACCCCATGGAAGTACAGGAAACATCCAGGTGGAACAGCTTGCAGTATTAGAACCATGAGTTGTCAATGTGTTGACAACTTGAAACAAGTTGAGCAAGTGTTGGGTTTTTTTTGACTCTGCATTAGCCAATTTGTGTCTGAAAGAACTTATTTTCACTTAACTTTTTTTTGCATAATATCTTCTTTTTGACTAAACTTTCAAAGATTTCTTCTTTGTATGTATCATCTTATACCAGAAAATGTAGGGGAGATGGGACTTCTGCCTCAACCTATTTGGCTCCGAGTTCGCTATTTTCAAGTTAATTTTCTAGAATCTTTACTGCGATGTTTGGGGCTTTTTTATATTTTGTAGGATTTCCAGTCTCTTCCAATTTCTTGATGTAAGATTTTTTTTCAAAATGTGAAAGATTCAAGATACAATTTTCTTCAACTTTCAATCTTCAACTATAGCTTTCTGGTTTGTTTTGTAGTCACTTTTGCTAAGAGTTTTAATTTTATACATTAATTTTACTCAAATATTATAGATGTTACATATTCTGTTTGAAAAAAAGTAAAATAAAGGGTGGAACAAAAAAAAGATGGTAAAGAAAAATGGAGATCTGGATGACAGGCGAAAGGAGAAAGGCTGGGTTAAGAGAAGATATGGAAAAGTTAATAAAGTAGGAGGAAGTAGTTGGGTTCAAATTTCACTTAGTGGATAAGCTAATAAGGAAAAAAAAAATTAAGAACATCTAAAAAAAGTTTACTTGTCCAAAGGAAAAAATATGATGTGAAAGTACACACATAGTGCTGCTTGATTAAAAAAAAAAAAAAAAATCAAAGTGATCTGATGGATGAGAATCTGCTGATCCCAAACCAAATGCCTTCTGCAATGATAATAGCTGTTGCTTTGTATATAAACTAACTTCTCTGAAAGTTCTTCAATCCCAAAGGCCAGATCATAATGTCATACATGCTTTAAACAGTGTTCTCCCACCTGGGTGGTCCCATTCTAGCCACAGAGCTATCTCAAGTGGAACAGTATGAGTTGGTGTCATAAGGGCTGTGATACATTTTATAATTTTAAGCAATGCCAGTGCATTTGGATATCAAATGCAATTATAATCTGAAAGATGTCTGAATGATAGACTAGAATTGCAGGGTAGGATTTTATGGCAATGACTTTCTACAATGTGCTTGGCTGACAAGCCAAGAGACCTGTGGTAAGGTTTGCTGTTCCCCCTGCCCTGCGTGCTATGCAAGCTCACGCATGGACTGAGAAATCCAGCTATGTTCTTTCTCATTCATCCACCATCAGCAGTTGGCATTTTTCATCTTTCTTGCTCAAGAAGAGAATTCACCTTACACCTCTAGACCTAGTGTTATGGTTTTTTTGAATGTATAGCAAGCAAAAATACCCATACCAAACCTACGATTCAAAAAAGGCTAATCTCTAGAGTTTTAAAGTCAAACTTGGTACAGACCTAACAATACCAGTAAGCATTCATTTATATGGAGTACAGTCAGACTGACCAGATCTGTGACGTCCTGTTTGCTTGGCTATAAAAGCATTCCTGTATGCTAACTTGTATTGGCA
>NW_009211512.1:0-17944 GCF_000690835.1 Fulmarus glacialis | reverse complement strand
AAGAATGTGCCTTAGTAAAACCTAAATATAGGAACTAACAATGGTAAAATCATAGCTGTGTTGAAATTGCTTGATTTGCTTATAAAGCCTGAGTAATTGAATGGGGAAGAAGAAACTATGTGGGACATTGAGTCAACAACCACATTCAAGTAAGAAAAGGTCAAAATGAATAGTGATACAAATGATACCTGGGTCTAAGTTCATAGGCAAATTAGATTTATCTGAAGGAATGCAACACATACAAATGTGTAAAATATCCAGCAGTATCTTCTAGTTCAAGCTGCTCTTAAGATATAAGCCATAATCACTGTTTGCATTCTCTTTCTTTGTGAAATGGCTTTCTTTAAGCCCATGTGTCTGAAGACTTAAAACACATTATTTTACATGTAATCTTAGAGTTTGAGTTAAGTCTGTAGTCTTCATGTTTTACAAACTATTTTCTTAAAATAAAAAAAACTTTCATTTAAAGGTTTCTGTTTCATAGGTTCAAGGTTATAAACAGGTTATTACAATACAAACGCATACCAAGGTCTGCAAATTGAAACTGCAAAGCCTATTTTAAAGCTCTCTGATCTTGTTTAATCAGCAGCATAAGAGCAGTCAATTCCCTTGTGTGCTCCAGTTAGCTGAATGTTATTGCTTAGATAAACAGTATAGCTATTCTGATTAGGTTCATGTTTATTCATTGAGTCAAAGAAATTAGGGATGGAAAGACCTCTGAAGTCATCTTGTCCAATACCTTGTAGGTGTAGGATTGTTCCCAACAGCATATTGTAAGCATATTTTGTACACGCCTGCTTTAACCAATTCAAGTAATGGGGTTTCTGCCACTTCCTGTAAGAATTATTAAGCAATTTAACAGACTTCAGTCTTAAAAAAAATTTGATGATAGTCAGTTTGCATTTGATTTTGAGTTTCTGGCTGTTACATACACCATGGTCCAAGCAATGATCAATCTTCCACACACTGTTTTCAAGTAATGCTAAACCTTTATGAAATAATTCTTTTTTTCTTATCTGATGAAAAAAGGACTTTATACAGATATCTCCTTGTGCTTTTGATGTGTCCATTTGCCTTGCTCTGTCATACATTCTTATTGTTCTGAAATGGTTCTTCTTAAAATTGACTAAACTGTCTTGCTGAAAACTTTAATGGTAGCTTATGCAGGTTTTTGGGGGTGTGTGGGCCTATTTGGGGGGGGTGGGGGGGAGAGGACAGGGCCTATCTTGTTTACTTTGTGTTTAAAATATCCACATGGTTCTTCTTTTTACTTCCTATTAAGCTTGTGATAAGAAGCCTTTCTGAAATTGCTCAAAACTTGTCCCTGGTTGACTGTGCTTTCATTGCTACTGAATGTATTTTTTAAAAGGAGAAAAAAACAAAAAACCTCCGTAAACTTGTTTGCCAAGTTTGTGTACATTCTGAATAGGTTCCATTTGAAATATGGGTTTAAAAAACAAATACTCAAATCAACTTCAACTTCACAGCTGAAACTTTATGTACCAATAGTTACAGATGGCTACAGACTTTGTCAGGTGAAGAACAGTGCTTGAGGGACTGCTTAAAAATCCACTGCATCGGCAGTTTTCTGAGGCCTTATTGTACAGCAGCCTAGGTTCTGAATGCATAATATTCTTATCTTAGAAACTGTATGTCTTCCTCTAGGCACAGAACTCTTTGCCCTACCAGTCTTCCACATCAACTACATATCAACCTCTCCGTGACTTTACTTGTGAAGCAATTAGGAATGCTACAGAAACCTAATGCCTCACATGAACTCACAAGGAGCAAGGGGGAGAAAAATGAAGTCATCAAACAACATGCCATACTTTTCAGCTTGGCCAAATCCACAGATCTTATGTTGTGGTCGTAAGTCTGGATTTTCCTTCTACTACCTCATGACCCAAAGTCCTATCCATCCGCAGTTAATACCGGGAAGCCATCGTTTACTAAAATAGCAACCTGAGAGACTAGTTTTAGCTTCTGTCTTGTTAATGTGTAGGGCTTTAGGACTAGAACAGTAGGGAGTGCTTTAATACATTAACACTTGTGCCACTGTATAGTAGCCAAATGCACAATCATACTAGTATTTGAGTCTCTTCTCAGCAATCACCTTGATAAATACCTATCAAAACAAATGATACCCCATCTTTTGTTACTTCTACATGTACTATGAATTTTTAAAACAACTCTCCCTTCTTACTGGAGTGGATCTGTATGTTAAAAATAAATCTCAGCCTGTGCTGAGGTCTCTACAGCACTTTTAGCCCTGTTTTTAAATGTTTCAATAGGGTGTAAGTGGTGTAAAGACAACGTGCTAGCTTTCAGTAACAGACAAGTTGAGTTCTGCTAACCTGAAGCCTAACCAAAATATATACTTGTCCTACTTTAATGGCAGGGAGGAGGAGGGGAACACCCGAACCCACCAACTTTTGCGAAGGAGTGCCACACCACAACTAATTATATTTTATGTAATCCATTACATCACTGTAAGTGGAATTTCAGTCTTGAGCAACTGTCTGAAAGGACAGGGATAACGATTCCATAAATACATTTATTAGGGTGGACTTTTGATACAAAATCTTATCAGCTCAATAAGTCTGACTTAGCTTATGTGTATATTTAGAACTATAAATAAATTAAGTGCATAGATATAAATGAGAAATTAAAAAAGAAATCAAACTGTTTGCCTTTAGAAAATAACATAATCTCTTGCTCCTAAAATTCAACTTTTATGGGGTTTTCACTTTGATATAATAAGGTCAGTTAGACATAATAATCATAATCATAATCTTTCGCTTCCACCCCCTTGTACCTGCAGCAGTGAAATAAAACCTGCAAACTCTCTTTTTATGCAGGAGGTGAAACTAAATTACCATAATGGTGCATTGAGGTTTAAATGCTTTGAATTGTGCACGGAGAACCATATTGGTGGACCAATTGACAGGATATCTTGGGAGTCCCTGTACTTTATGGTAGAAATCTTTATATTTTCGCATGCTGGCTGCACCCAGCTTTCCAGCAGTGTCCTCAAGCAAAGCTTGTGCAATACAAGAACATGTTTGCCAGGGCATAGAGGGAAAAAAGGTGGGAACAGGAGGGTCCTGCCTGAACAGTCATCTGTGTACTATCTGAACATGTGCCTAACCAAGTGGTGGTGATTACCTAGAATCTATTAACTGCTCTTAAATAGATCTCTACTGGCAGCTAGTGGGGGGGTAAAAAGGTAAGGGTGATGTATCCAACTGCTTCTGTTAGCATAGCTTGCACACTGTATAAGAGTGAATCTAGGTCACAGACTGCAGTGAAAGCTAGATTTCTTGGGAGTATGAGCTATTATCAATGTCAGCCTTCCTTTCCCTTACCCCTTTATCCATGTTTTAGGATGATCCAAGTGTGGTCCCACATTATATAACAAAGACACAATTAAGTAATTACAATTAAGTAATGCACCCATTTCTCCTGTCTAATCAGAGTACCTGTGCTCCTGGTAGCCAGAGAGACAGAAAGACATCCTTACAGAGGCTTTCCCATCAAAGCTTTGGCTCTGGTTCTCTAGCGCTGGAACATGGTGATGCGTAAAGCCCAGCAGCTCTTGGCCCTGACTACCCAATGCTGAGTCCCAGCTGGAAACAAGTCTCAAGTGGTAAAACATGGTTGAATGCTTCTAAAAAGCGAACTGCACTTAGGTTTACTATCACCTGAGCTCTGATACAATAGAAGGAAGGAAAAAAGAAAAACCTGAAGTCCATGCTTAAAATACAGTTAAAAATAACTGGGGACAAAGACTAAAGACTGAATCAATTACTCCCTAGCTGGCGTTGCATCAGTCCTGTTTAGTTCCTTAGTGGCAGACATTTTGAAAGAATCTTGAATATAGAATCCATTTACTTTGCTTTCAAGGCTGCTTGTGTTCTTAGCTTTCTTACATTGGTCACATCAGTTGTACTCTATATAATTCAATAATGTGTAATCAAATAGAATAGGATCACATGCATCCATATTGAATTTTAGAGGAAAATAATTTTTGTCTCTTGCAGCCTACAAAAAATCAAGTGGAAAAATTACAATAAATTGTCAGAAAACAAGAAAAGCTGGAGAAACGATGCATGCTCTTGCTTAGACTCTGTAGCTTTTATTCAGCTGAGTAAATAGGACCATAGGTTGTCATGTATGCACAGATTCTTTGATATGGATAAAGGCTGCAAAACTAACATTAACATGAAGAAAGAAAAATTAAATAATCCTATAAAATCCAGAGATTTCCTTTGAGAAAGGGAAATTAATATAAAAACGTAGTAATGGAATGTATTAACAAAAGCAATTATGGTTGTGAACAGGAAAAAGATTGTATGCGGTTATAAATAAGTGATAGACAAGAAGAGATGGGACACTCAGCAATATGTTTTCCTAGAAGATAAGGCAAATTATATTGTAATAAATTCCCCCCAAATGCGCAGCTTTGTAAAGCGTTCAAATAAAAAAAAAAAAAAAATAGCCCTTTTAATAGAGTTGAAAATTCACGAAAAAGCTAAAGAGAAAGGAAGAAAAACAATCATGCTGGAATGATACCACATTAAGAAAAATGGATAGGTAACAAATTCATTTGGTCTTATCTGCTGTGAGACAAGAACAGGACATCTGTGGGTTAAATAGGACAGTGTGAATGCAGAAAATAAGGAATCCAACTAACTTAGAGTGGAATGTGCTGCCTCCAGTTTCCAAAAGAAAAAACAAGTTTCATGCTGTTTCTGTCAGCATTTGAGCATTTCATTACTTGAATACAGTGCAAAAACACGTGCAATAACCATAAATTGGCAATGCAAATTAGAGGAAAAAATGAATATGCTGCTGTGCTATAAAAAGTTCCTTTTTGTTTTTTTCAAATATGAGGCATCACAGACTTATGTACATAGGCTGACAATGAACTGAAAGGTAATAGATGAGTTAAAAGGGGGAGGAAAAAGAGGGGAGAAAAAAGCCTAGCCTTGGACTGACAGTGAAATAAGTGGTTGTTTTAAGGCAGCTGTATGAGAGGCTATCAACGCAGTCATACATAAAGTAGAGCATGAACAGCAGACTATAACATGATAGCAGACTAATCAAATTATTGCTGGTGAAAGCAGATCCTGGCACATTAAGTAATCTCCTTTTATGATACTTGTCAGTTCAGGGATTTTCTGATTAATATAAGGAAACAACTAAGAAAATCCATTCCTATTCATGGTACTTCTAGGTGCAGTACTTAAAGAATTGGACAAATAGGGCAGTAATCTTCTGTAGATTACATTTTTCACTGCAGAAATGAAAAATACTGTTAACATAATCGACCTTGTTAAGGTCTGTTATTGGTGATCCTCTGCGACAGTCAGCACTAACACTAAATCTGAATACGCAATCCAAAATGTTCCTATCTTCTTTATTTTGACAGTACCTAGATTTACCAAGATACCTACAGTTTTTCTTCTGTTCATATCCTAGTAATGCCTAATGCTAAGATCAGAGTACCATTGAACCAAGTTCCTAGATTCCCTAGATCCTACCTACCAAGAGGACTGGGGATCTAGGAACTCGGTGATATGGTCCAGCTCATCACACAATACCGTTGTAAGATGCTTTATACATGGTATTGGGAGTTGCAATATTGTTACTATTCATGTACTGATTAAGCACCGAAACTGGTGATACCCTGTAACTGCCTACACCTAACCAGAAGTGATAACAGTCCCCATGCTGAAATCCAACTGTGCTGAAATCCTCCAAAATGGGTATTTTTGTGATTGCCTTTCTGAATTACATAGTTCTTTTGAACTGTGCAGAGACTCTAAACAGCAAATCTGTCCCAGTGGTCACATGGGTCTGACTTGTGTTACTGTATTTAAATCCAAATGGTGATCAACTTCTAAATTTGGCTTCTCATACCAATTTCAAAACTGGCATTTTATTTCAGTTATATTAACTTTTAAGCAGAGTAACACTGAAAATATCAAAGAAACTGCTCTTCCTTTACATGGTAGTAGGGAAGAGAGTACTACCATCTACTCTTACTTTTTAGAGTATGCCATTTGCTTTTTTAAAACCATGTACTTAGTCTATATTCCTAACTATAATGTTTTATTCTTTACTAAGCAATTTGAAGTGTTAACAGTGGAAATACTCTTTAAACATAAAGGCACATTTAACAAAGCTCAGTATGATATTCCCCTAGCATGAAGTTAATTCTTTATCACTTGGGAGTATCTCTTCTTACATAATAAAAGCAGATGATGCATTAATGTTTAAGGGTATTCTTGAAGAGCTAGAATAGAGTATTTTGAAATAGCTTCATTGCTCTGAAATACCCCTGGCATTTCAAAGAAAACAAGTAAGCAAAGTCTGGTTCTGAATGATTCAGTCTGACTCAAAGTTTTCTTTGAAAAATAAACATAAAGTGATACTCTTCTTAATGGTTTACAGCAGTTGACTGAAACGTGCATTGTTCACACAGAACAGAGGAGGCAACTTGCTCAACCTGTAAGGTGGGATAATGCAAGAGAGTCCCACTCTGCGTTTGAGTTTTTCCATTTGTGTCAGCTCTCTGACACCATGGAGTCCTGCCTGTGCCTAGCTAGCTCCTTCCTCTGACTGCTTTGTTGTGCTATTGATTATAAAAGAGGTGCAGACCCTACTTAAAGAGTTACTCTGTCCTCTTAGATGATTCAGAGATACGCTTACAAACTTAGAGCCATTATGAAAGACGCAGTCCGTACCAGCAGGCCCTGCAGCCTGCACCTGCCTGGGGCCTGTGCCCCGTGCTCCCCCTAGCCCAGCTCATCCCAGCTGGGCATCATGGTGGGACCCGGGCTGCGGCTGCCAGGCAGGTGGTGAGCAAGAGGGAGCCGGGAGAGGCTGCGGCAGGAGCCTCCCCCCATGCTCAGGAGCCACCACAGAATCCTGGGCCTCCCTGCCCTGATTTATCAGACTGCTCTGGTACCCCAGGCCCTGTCCCCAACCCCTCGCTCGGAGGGCACAGCCCCACAAGCCTGCAGGCACACACTGGTCTGTGGCCTGTGCTGGCCCCATCAGGTGTTTTGGAACGTGTAGAACAGTCCTACAACAACTTTAGGAGCTGCCTCATGATATTCTCATGTAGTACTAGCTTATAGAACTTACAGCTTACTTCCATGCATAAAGTAGTAAATAATCAAACGTCTTCGGTAATGGAAAATTCTTTTCCCACAACAAGTGCTTTGACTAAAGTTATCACTACTGTTTTCTTTCATTTGCTTGTTGTTTGGTCTGTGGAGCTGACTTACAATTTTTTTATCATTTAGCCCATAATTTCTTCAGTTTAAATGGCATGTTATACATATACACTATAATAGAGTCATTCAGCCTATCTGTTTTCTTAGTTCATTAATAAGCTCAGAGTGGCCTTTCCAAAGGTATCCTGGAATCCCAGAAATTCCACGATTCCCTGAAAGAGAACAATATCTTGCATGTCCTGGTGATACGATTTCCTCCTAACAGTCATGTAGGCCACTGGGATTACTCTCTTTCTTACAATTAAGTTTATGCTTAAATGCTTTGGTGCACGTGCAGAATATGTTTTCCACATTCATTTATCTTGCTTATTCTTCTGTTGTAACTAATGATTCCTACTTTTACTCTTCCTTTGACCTTTTTTTGTGAAAAACAAATCTTTTCTGTGGGAAATCCTTACCTTAGGACTTAGATCTTTTTAGTTTTTTTAACACCTTTCTGGCAGGAAAGAACATTACTATTTGTTTAAAAATACTCAAGGGTGAAAGATTAAAGAAAAATGTAAGTGGAACACAGGTTTGTGGTTCAGAGTGTGGAGTAATCCTGCTTTATGAAATAGAAAGCAAATCTGACAAGTTTATTAAATCTTCAGGCATCATATTATCCCTAGTGCTCTTCAAACAGCAATCAAGGAATAGAAAACTGCCTTGATGTTACTCAAGAATGCTTTCTATTTATATGTACAATAGCTTGCTGAGTAAGTATGTCACAATTAGAAGATTGCAGATGGACAAAGGTTGAATGAAATAAAAACACTTAGCTGATATTCTTTTTAATAAAGATGTATTCGTGTACTTTTCTCTAAATTCAGACTTAACTGTGAGGCATAACAATCTATCTTACTTTGTCTCTCAGTTCAACAATATCTTTGAATTTCTATTAGGCTTTGGCAACCTGTTCTTAAATGTAGAATATTGTTTGCTCAATGAGTATGATGATAAATCCTTTGTAGTGGGAATCTGCAGGATGAGCCATAGTGTGAGAGCTCGCTTATGAATCTCCTGGTAAATAGGCAGGACTCTTGCCTGTTCCTCAGAGCTGTCAATGAAACCATTAATGTGTTAGTGTGAACTTATACTGGAACAAGTCTCATGCTGCTGGCAATAATGACGTGCCCCAACTCAGTATTTTTTCTAAAGAGAATGAGATATCAGATAGATTGTAGCCAGTGAAATCAATAGCTTCTTATGCAAGGTCTGAAAGGCCATTTTAAGTTTTCCCTCTTCTATGGAGAATGGTCATCGGAGAGTAGCTGAAATATGTCTGTGATAAATGCCTTCGTTTCTGTAGTTTTGACATGGGCAATCCCCTTATGCTTTGCTAGGAAAACGGTAGGTCTGTTTTCTCCATTCCTGTTCTACTTTTCTCTTACCTTGTGTTAAGAAGTATAACCTCTCAGCAAACATGGCTGATATATGGAAACACATGAAACTTGAGAAGGGTTAGAACTGATATTCAAGGACAGAATAACCAGACTGATGTTAACTATTCACAATACTGCTCCTGCATTCTGCATTCTTACAAGACAGCACTACAAAACATTTGAAGTAAACCCACACCATTGCTTCAATACTTAGATGGAGAAACGGAGGAAGATTTTCTTGTGAAGTGTACTGATCAGACCATGTAATAAGGTTTTTCTGTGCTCTCCAAACTGCATAAATAGTTAAAAATATTTCTAAATTTGTGAATTAAAATAAAAAATCAAATGGATCTGATACGGGAATTGCTGGTAGACTTAACGTAATGAGTAGTTCCAAACATATGATGCTTGATGAGAAATTTTTATGAGCAGCTCTGGACCGATTATCCCTAGTAAGCTCTGTCAGGTGACTGATGATGTGTCAGGGTAACTTAGATATTGTAGCCCTTTTGCTTGTCAAAATTCTCTACTTTCAAATATGACAATGTTAGTAATGCAGTCGAAAGCCTCAGAAACCGTGATGATTGGAAGTATCTTTGGAGATAGCTTGGGGTCTATCCTGTAGTTATTTAGCACTGTTAGGACTAGAATTTTACTGATGTATTTGCTGATAACTAGGATTAATAGTCTGTCCTTTTTATATTATTCTGTGATATCAGAATACTGTGACCTTTATAGACTAAACCAAATCTCTAAATGGACTGATGTTACAAGGCACGACAAGAAAGGTACCAGAGGTTTTTGGGTTAATCCCCTGATGTCACAAATTAATCATGCTGTGTCTAAATCCCCTCTAAATTATTTTTTGTATCTATATCCTTCTACTAGTGTTCAGAGTTTCTCTGTTGTGAATAGCAAACTCCTTCTTCTAAATGTAATTCTATTCCCAGAAATCTGCTTTTCTAAGACTACTGTTCAGTTTTGGCCCTCTTTACTTCTAGAATGGAATGAGACCTATGCAGTTTTACTAACTACCTTTGTCTGGCAGTCAGATTTTCTCCCAGTAACTCTTGAACACACTGTTTAATTTTGGACATGCTTTTAAAAGGGTATAGTTTTCAAAGTTTTATTTTCAAAAATTCTTACATATTTTTGTGAAAAGGATAGCTGAGTACAACAGAGAGATGCAAATCAGTGAATTCTACTGACAGAAATTAGTTCCTGATACACCTGGAGAGGTCAATCAGTGTGTGAATAGCTTTGGTCTACTCACAGTGTTCATACCTTTTTGCCTGCTGGAGTTGTCTTGGAGAATGGACTTCGTTTAGTTACGAGCTATAGAAAGAAGCTGAAGCATTGAGTAGAACAAATAAGGACAGAAATACTTACTTCTTACTGTTCACAGAACAAACAAACAAAAAGTTTCTATAGAAGCCTTAATTCATGCATTAGTTTTCTCTTTCCCATGAAACTGTACTTAAAGGGTCAGATAAAAGGATAGCACATCACTGGCAATGCTCACTTTTATTGTTTTCTTTTTCATAAAAGATGAGTTACGATGAGCAGTCTTCAATGTCTGCTGTTCCTGAAACTATGCTTAGAGTAATTTGTCTTTTGAGGCTTGTGACTAACTGCTTAAACATGACGACAATCACAAGCATTTATTTCCATTTTACAGGTTTGTAAGGGAACTAAATCTCTCCTATGTAAACAAAGCAAGATGAAATCCATGTTTACGATCCATGTATAAAAATGAAAGGAAAAGAAAAAAGGAAAGAAAGCTAATAAAATTGTCTTAGGGCCACAGCACTTTCACTCTGAAAACAGGCATACAGTCTGAAAGTTAAGTTTGCCTCAGGGAACAGCACAGAATATCATGAGGCAAATTCAAAAGTTGGAAGCCTTAATGCTTGGTCATTTTCTTATGTGGAGGCACTGATATGGAGCAGTGTCTTTCTTCCCAACCAAGAAAGTAGTATTGAACACAAATTAACTCAGAATGTCTTTTTTCATGCATTTTGAGGTTTCCTGAGGTAGCCATGAAAGCTTAATTAAGGAAGGAAAGAAATTCAGAGTAACAGTGCTAGCAGAATGTTAGCACAATATGAACCAAGGAAAACCAGTCACCACTTATCACTGTTTCAGTTGTGTTCATCATTAAGTTTAAGAAAGAATTAAATGAAAAAGAATAGATACTTCTGGAACAATAACTGGGACATAGGTATTCCCAAATAATTTTGGAATAAGGATGAATATGTAATTTTATACTGTAAGAAAGTCATCCCAGCTTTAAAGTTCACATAAGTAATGACCTTTATGCCTTAGGCTTAACTTAATACAAACTAACTGCACAGTGTAAAACATGCTATATCAATGTCTGCTTTTCAGTTTTCCACTGCTCTTTGAAGCTTTTAGTTGGTGCCCTTTTATCTTCCTAAACTGTAAAGTTACCTTTTACCTTGAATTTAAATTAATTTTGGTTATTTCTTAATTAAACAAGAGAATAGCAAATATGCTTTATCTCTTCAAAATATAAGCCAGCTAGCTCTTTTCTATAAAATGAGGGCCTCCCATTCCCCGCTACGAATACAAATGTTGGGCTGCATCCTATTAATGCATTGATAGTACAATTTGAAATTAATATGTACTGTGGAAAGTAAAAGAAATTTTTTTTCTGAATTATAGGAGCAAGAAGTGCTCTGTCCTTCAATTAGCAAGTGCTAGTCATTGCAATGTGTGAAATCATAGATGGAAACATTGTAGGGTTTGTTTGGTTTTGCTTCTGAACAGTCATGATATTGAAATCAAATACATTAATTGATCATGTTGATTATAAGTAGATATTTGATCAATCTAAGCTGATAGATCTGTTGAATTATGGAAGTAGTTCAAAGCAGAATACAGCTGAAGTTTCATTTCACAAAGCTAACACACCAAGTAGCTCCTTTTTTAATACATCCTGAAGAGTTAACAAAATATTTGATCCATTTTCTTTATATTGCATTGCAAAACTTATTCTAACATTTCTTTAGCAGAATAATAATAGCAGTGATTTAACCTTTATGTAAGTTAGGAAACTGAATAAGAAGGTAATGTATCTTCTGTCTTCTACAGAGAAAACCTCTACACATTAACTCTAGCTGTGATTTCTGTCCTAAAGCGTCATATAACTGATTTCACAATTGTTTTCTTCATCCTATTAATAAGAGTAGAGATCATCGGTGTATTTGTGTTCTTGTTTTTAAAGACCATCTTTATCATCTACTATTCTTATAGGAGAAATGAAGTGTTATAACAAATGGATTCAGAATGAGAGCTGTAATAGCATCAGAAAATGGTGGATTTTTTTTTTTTTTTCTTTTAATGTAGTGGGAGAAAATAATGACTGTTGTTATTTTTCTTGACTAAAGGCCTGGTGGTTAAAAGCATTTTGTGTTTGTTTGCTACAGAATTCATGTATCAGAGCTTCACAATCTTTAATTAATTAATCTTCATAACCCTGCTGATAATTACTGTGGCAGTTTTGTGGGTGTAGAGAGAATGAGGCAGAGCACTTGATCCAGCTTCCATGGTTGTCAGGGCAATAATCTCATTGTCTCTAGACTCTGTTTCTGAGCATGTGAAAGTAAAACTGTGCATAATTGTGTGTTAATGATAATAAAACCCACCAGTTCAGCTGAAAATACTGGGAGGAAGGGTTGCTGCTGTCTGTGCTCCACTTGGCATAGCACCTCCCAATCGAGGGCGGGCAGTTCCAGTGATGTGCTGAAGTAATTGCTGCACAGCCTCTACATTTGTTTTGTGGCTGTATCTACTAATGCTTTTAAAAAAAAAAAAAAAATAAAAGCCTCTAAAGCCCCTATACATGTTCCCCGATGAACACTGCTTGGAAGAGAGTTTGAAAGAAGATTTCAATGGGTACACCAGTGTAACTGCCAAAGCAGTATTTATGTGTAGTTACTGGCTTTGAGTGAATAAATATCAATTTGCATGCCCATTATGAGGTTTTGCAAGCATAACGTGTGCAAAAGCATTTATGTCAGGCACAGTGAGTATGCCTATAAATCTGGAAAGTAAATGTTAAGAGCAAAGACATATTTGAAGTTCTGAGTATATGGGGAAGTGGATTGCTTAATAAGCAGCACAGGGCCTAATTTCTTGCAATGCTATTTTCTTTAGGGTTTTGTATTGCTGCTGTCACAGTGTTTAAACTTTTCAGATGGTATCCTAAGTGAAATAGCTGCCATTTTTAACATAAGGTCTGTTTTCCCTTTCTTTCATCTCCCTCTTGGAAGGAAGAAGGGGAATTAGCTGTGCATTTTAAAATGTTAAAAGCTAAGACAATTTTACCTGTTACTGCCCATGAGCAATCCAGTACCTCCGTGATACAAAGTGTTTGTGGATATTTAAGTAACCTCCCTTTCCGGCCAATCATTCCTGTCCCCGTGCTGCCCCCTTCATTCCCAAGGCAGAGCTGTTTGTGGAGTTTTACTGTGATCTGAATGAGAGAACAAGTCTAGGTTAAAAGAAAAAATACTGTTTAAATGAAGATTAGTTCCCATATCGCGTAACGGTGACTTCTCTCACTATACAGATACATGAATATAATTGAATGGCAAGAAACTATGTGAAGAAGTACTTGTTGCTGTCAGAGAGGGTGTTGCCTCCAAATGTTTTTTTCACTACGAAACTATCATCTTGCAGAAGGACTCACATGAGGGCTCTGCATATCCCAGCTCTGTGACTATTATGACTGTACACAGACAAGGGGATCTAGTTACCACTTTTTCAATAAATAATAGAATTCTGATAATAAGTATTAATGAAGAGAAAAATAATCTTATATTTACCTTAATGTTTGATAAGGCTTCGCAGCCATTGAACCTATATGAAAAAATGTATGAATATAGCAATGTATAAATACTATACAGCTTATGTGAGGGGAAAAAAAAAAATTCTGGCAGCTGAATTCATTGCTGTCATTTTTATAAAGCTCAATTTGGCAGACCATCCAAGAGGAAATTACGATGACCAATAAGCATTTTAATGAAACCGTTGGAAAGGATTATTGTAATATTCTAATTAAAAATATACGATAGAATTTCAATATTTCTAGACTAAAAGGCTACTGTAAAAGGGAGAACATGGCAAAAATCTTTGGGCTAAACATAGCAGAGTCTTTTAATGAATTTGCCCAGAGCACAATACGTGTGGTTTAATTAAATTGAATTCCGTAGCATATGTAACCATAGTCATTCCAAGCCAAGAAATAAAACTTATGTATCGTAAATCATTCAGACAACTAAGTATGTTTAAAATGTGAAACTACAGCATACTCCTAAAAAGAAAGAAATCACATCATAATAGTTTTAGGTGAATAGAATCATAGAATCGTAGAATCATTAAGGTTAGAAAAGACCTCTAAGATCATTGAGTCCAACCGTCAACTCAACACCACCAATAAATATTCTATTAATTGGTAAGGAACTCTTGTGACTTAGATTAAAATTTTTGGCACTCTGAAAGAAATGAAAGTACTAGATACTTAGAAAGTACTAAGCTTAAGATCAGGTAAATATGAAGTATCTTAAATACACTGTGATATATTTCAAAAACTAACAATGTAGCATTCAGAATTTGGAACTTTAAACCTCCTACAAATTTAAGAATTGATAGAAAAAGTAAATAAATGGTCATCATTAAATTTTTTTTACAAGCAGCATTTTTTGGCTAAGAATTTTCAGGTTAAAGCAGTTAAAGATGTGCAATCAGACGTTGGTGTATCACGGTGGGTCCTGGAACTGTTTTATAGGGCAACAGTGGAAACTTCTGAGAAACCTGGTATAGTCACTGGCCCATGTTTCTTTGAGTGGAGGGATACTATGGAGGGAAGGGATAGCTGATATGCAAACTATTTCAGCTTATGTTCTCTCTAGATCATACACTTGGTTGAAGAATTCTCCGTTGGTTTATTATTCCTTTTTGTATGTATTTTCAGTCATCACAGAAAATGACCACTTATTATGAGAGATAATATGCTGAATTCAGCCTGTCAAAGAAGTTAGCATTTCCTATTAAATACTATAGATTATACCACAAACATTTAATTTTTGTCAGGCCCTAAAGATCAGCTTTAAATTGATATTAGGTACTTTTAAATTTTCATCTTAATCTTTCCCATCCCTCAGCTCTTTTACTCTTGTTTTGTATCTGATAAACTGTGTAAAATACTGCAGAAAGCTACATAAAGCACAAGCGAGTATGACACTGGAAGACCTGTAACTATTGTTAAAAAGTCAGTGCCACGATGTGACTGTTCCATTGTGTTTTCCATAGTTCGTCTGGCCTCATGACATACTCAAAGAGAGTAAACCCTTCCTAAAATGTGGTTCTTACTCCCTTGAAATCTCTGGCAGCATAACTCATACTAGTTAGTATCTCCCTTCCTATCTGAGAAATAGATAGCAGGGGATATTTTTAGAGATACATAGGTTCTGGGAATAATATGAAAGACAGGTCATCCCAACATCAGGCCTTAGCTGGTCAGACAACTCGGGGTATGCCATAGAGGAGAGCAGATGTGTTTTCCTGATGATGGGAAGCAGAATGAAGGCAGGCGGCTGGTTCACTCTCCCACACTTTTCAAGGCGCTGTACGGGTGACCTGATATTTTTGATGCCCTCCTGTCCCTCTTGACACAATTAACCACCTTCCCATGGTTCTGTGAATCTCATGGACTTCCTATTATTTCATGGATCAGAAAGCTATTTTTTTTTTCCTATTGGAGCCTAATTGATATTTTCAGGAATGTTAATACTTTGTAGCAAAGGAATACTCTTACTGTTGGTTTCTGCGCTCTATTCATTGCAAGTAAATGACAAATAGGCCAGTCCCAGAGGTACCTGAGACCGAGCTGGGGAACTATTTATCTGTCAGGGGAAAAAAAAAAAAAAGGGAGACTTGGACGTTTGGTGGTAGGCTTTTTTTGGTCTGTGTGGGGTTTTTAAAAGTCTCTCTACTTTGCAAAAGCATACAGAACTCATCCGACCCTTGTGGACTAAGCCAGAGAAAACCTGCCCTGCCCCACAGCACTGATTACATTTCAAGAGCTCTATAGTTCCTCTTGATTCAGTAAATTGACTGGTATCTGAGAAGGCAAAGTGTGTGGCCAGTACTTCTCCCCATTGCTGAGTTAAAGCTGACCTGCTGCTTAAAATCAACCTTCTCTCTGTTCATTTTTTCCTTCTGGGTATCTGATCAATAGAAGCAGGACTGTGACATGAGAAAATCCATTTCTGATATCCAGAGCTGCATGTGAGCTATAACTGATTTCATAATAGCTGTCTGTCATGCTGCCTACACAGTCCCAGTCACTATCAAATCAACAGTTTTGAAAGCATCCCGTGACTATCACAGGAAGAACAGAATCTGGTTTTGTAATCCTCATCTCATATAAAAGACAGTGTTGCTTCTATGTGAAACTGAGACCCTTAGTACTTAGAATCATTAAAGATCTCCTGATACCTAATGCTGGATTAGAGATACTGGTTATAGGATCTAGCCAAACTCCATATATAGACTACCAAAAGTCTGAACTGATCTGTGATATTGCAGTGGCTAAACAAAGCATATTCATACAAATTTTTCAGTGGACGGTAACATGATAGTTTCCCAAGTATATATGATTTTAAAGGGCCTCAAGGAGTTTCAAGGGACCATACATGCTTTAAATGTGATATAAAGTAATGTAGGTAAGTACAGATTAAAACAAAACAAAATAAAAAGAACCAACAAACCAAACAAAACTCTCCACAATTTTACACATAATTAAGCTTATGAATCTAACTAAAACCATGTTTCTTGTTTCTGATACACTACGTTAATGTATCTTGTTAAATTGCTTTTAAAATCTTTTCTATGTCTATGTTTTGAGTTTGAGTATAAATTGCAAAATCACTGTCTCTCTCTAAATGATTATTTGTAAATTTCCTCTTAATATCTCTCATTTTAAACATCAATATTTGTATTTCTAAGAGTATGCATTGTTATAAACAAAACTATACTGCTTAGGGTAATGATAGGTTCCTGTTTTCTAAATTGCTTTTCCCATGACAAAAGCATTACTGTAGAATTTGTAATGCTGCTTTCTGTATAGCAACAAATTGTACTCGTGTCAGAAATATTCATAAGCAGCTTTTTTCTCTTTGTATACAAAATGAGTAGTTTTCTCATTTTCTATTTATCATCCCTAAAAGCAAAACCACTTTCATGTTAGTGCCTTGATGCTGCAAGATAACCAGTACTGAACCTTACACATTAGGATTTTCCAAGTACTCTCCTGACTCAGAGCCTTTAGATCCGTTCTCCAAGCAGAGATAAAAGTTATCAAAGTTATCCTGTGGTTTTTACTGGTCTTACTGCTAAAGTTTAATGGTCCTGTTCAATCTCTATCCTGAGAAGAGAAATGGAAATTAAGTATTAAAATCACATTGTAAATCAACAAGAGATCCACATCTGACTTCTATTTGTGCCTTTCAAAAATTGCACTCCAGTCTTGCAAAGTACAAAGCTGCTCCTGAGTGAGACTTCACCCTCATTGCATTCCATAGAAACTTAACCTAAACTATGGTTTGATATCATAGTTATGTAATTCATGTTTTTAGTGACTTTGTGGAATTAAATGTAACCTCAAAAGTTGAGAAACAGTTCAGAGGTTTTGAATCATTAAGATCATACTTCTATAAGCCACAGAGATGGCTTAAGCCATAGATGGCAATTGTTGACTAACCTGAATTTTGAAAGCTAACATAACTCATTTCTGCAAAATTCAGGTTTCTGATAGCTGCTTAGTAGCTTCCCAGTGCAATAGGTTGGGAGATCTCGGTGGCAATCAGTTTGCAAAAATCAGTGATGTTTGGGGTGGCTCTTGGTGGAGGTTAAGGGACTTTCTCTTTCCAGTTCCTCACAGTCTCCAAGGAAATTAAACTTGATGGGCTCTGGGACCTGTTTGCTGGGAATTCTTTACTGGATTTTCTCGTCACTGAGATCTAGGAACAGTAGTTCACTCAGAGGTTCATTCACTCAGAATTCCCTGTTCTTAGTAGGATCTAAAAAGCAATACGAAGCAGGTCAGTGTTAGAGTACAGAAATTAGGATTGTGGTTGCACACACTGGTGAACCACACCATGAGGATGAGTTGGAGAAAGGGAAGATGGGAGGGAGTGGAGGGGAAGCTGAGACACGACACAATAAGAATTGGCTGGATGGTCACATCCAGAG
>NW_009211511.1:543-762 GCF_000690835.1 Fulmarus glacialis | reverse complement strand
CTCAGCATGGCGGCCTCCAAGCGCCTCAAGCTGGTCCTGTTCGCGCCGGCCGCCTGCCCCTCGCTCGAGTACAACATCCGTGTCTACTGTCTCAGCGACACCCAAGATGTCCTCAAGGTACCGGGGGGGTCCCCATACAACACCCCCCCATCCCAGCTCTGGGTTAGGGCCATGCAGGCAGGGGCGGGGTCCCGCGGGGGCGCACGCACCGTCCCACCC
>NW_009211511.1:0-239 GCF_000690835.1 Fulmarus glacialis | reverse complement strand
CCACCCATCACCCCGCCGCAGGAGATCCCCTTCTACCACATCTGGAGTGGGCTGCAGCCCTTCCTGCACTGCACCTTCACCCTGGAGCGCCTGAGCCCCAGCACCTGCGAGCCCACCCATCACCCCGCCGCAGGAGATCCCCTTCTACCACATCTGGAGTGGGCTGCAGCCCTTCCTGCACTGCACCTTCACCCTGGAGCGCCTGAGCCCCAGCACCTGCGAGCTGGCCGATCTGGGTC
>NW_009211510.1:29075-34112 GCF_000690835.1 Fulmarus glacialis | reverse complement strand
CGGACGGGCGCTTCCGAGTCGGTTGGTCCCCTGGGCCGCCTTGCGCTGCCACAGCACGGGCAGCCTCCGGTGAGGCCTCCTGGCTCAGCCTCCGCCTTTACCTTTGACTTTTTGCTCGGTGTTGGTTGGTTTTGCTCCTCCGCACACCTCAAAGGCAGATAGTTATTTTAAGGATGGAAGCCAAGAGCCCAAATGCTAAAATGACTTGAAAGAAGTGCAAAGCTTTTCAGCTGGTGTTTCCTTTTGCTGTATTTCCTCTATTTATTATATGTCAAATTGGAATAGAATAGAATAGAATAGAATAGAATAGAATAGTTATTCACACCTTACTAATTTACTTCATATATTTAGGCATTGCACTTAATAAATCATGCTTACTGAAGAGCAAATGCAATGTTTTTGATGGCAAAAGGAAAATAAATGTGGGTTTTTTCCCATCATGCTGTATAGCCAAGAAAAAAACACTTAGTTGTCTAGAATTGTCTGTGTTTTGCAAGAGAAGATGGTCACTGAAGAGATAAGCAGGGCACTGAGGGGGCTATTCCAGGTGCAGGTGCAGATCTGCAAGGCTGAAGCTCCCCCAGCCCCTTGGCAAGTGTATGGTTTTCTTCTCACCGAACTCATCTTGTTTTTTCAGTCTAATTTAATGGCTTTTGTCACCTCTGTATCTCCCCATGCACTAGTGCTCTGAACTGGAAGCTGGTTCATAAGCAGTCCAGATCTGCATTTTTGAGTAGTTCAACTCTGAAACAGGATCTGGAATCTCCTGTAATGAGTTAAGCCATAAAAGGTCATTATAATGGACTGGATAATGTAACCAATTATGATTTTAATAAATCCTGTAATCCTAAACCAGCATATTGAATCCTCTCACCAGTTCTCGCACCTGAGGAAGGGCTTATCCTGTCCACTGTTAAGGGGCCAGAACTTGTGATCTGAAGACCTGTGTTTTACCTACAGACTCCTTGGTCCAAAGCAGGGAAGCTGAAATACAGTCCTTGGTCTGTGGGTTTTGTTTCTTCAGTGCTCTTTTCAGTTGATTTTAGGATGAGCATAATTGCATTTTCTGCTGAAAAACTGCAGAGGTTTGTAACATGAGCTTGTGGTTTACTGGTTAACCATAGAGACTGAAAATTTTTATCCTGGACACTTTTGTTGTTCCAAAGAAAGGTGAATTGAAATCTGCAGATGGTGCCTGGTAGCCAGTTTCACATTT
Organism: Fulmarus glacialis; assembly: GCF_000690835.1. NCBI lineage: Eukaryota > Metazoa > Chordata > Aves > Procellariiformes > Procellariidae > Fulmarus > Fulmarus glacialis. The sequence continues at coordinate 32,896 of NW_009211510.1, read as the reverse complement.
CATGATTAAGAACTTGTATTACAAACAAAGAAAACCTTTTAGTGTATTTGCTCGACACAGCTATTTGCCAAACTTTTCAATTATATAGATGTAGGGTCTGATGGGATGAGTATGTAATTCAGTGGACAAGACAATGCTACTTTGCAGTTTCTTAATTCAATATATGAAATTAATTCACAAAATCAAAATCAGTTTACAAAAAGAATAATTTACAAACTCAATCCATTTTTCTACTATCCAGAAATCATTGCAAGCTCCAGGCAGGCAGAGGAGTAAAGTGCTGGGACAAACCGACCTTAAGGCGAACAGAGCCATCTGAGTTTCTCTACCTGAATCCCTGTGAGGCTGGATTCACAGGGACTTGTGAGCTTGGACAGAGCCCAAACAGAGCTCTGCTATCTCCTACACCCTGTGGGAATGTGCTACAGAGAAACCTGCTTCTCTATTCTCTTACCCCCTGGCTGTTTGGGGGCTGCCCCGTTGCCTCATCTGGAGGGGCTCTTACTAAGCCTGAACTAAAAACCAAGCTGGGCGTGGTGGCATTTGTCCATAGCCATTTGAACCCACCTGCCTTGTGTGCTGGCACACAGCAGGGTTCCTGGGGATCCAGCTAACGGCTGAGCTGGACCTGCTTGCGCAGGACCTGCGTGGCACAGAGGTGGCTGCACAGCTGGAGCGGAGGAAGTACCAGAGGGAACCGGATGGGACTTGTCTAATGCTGAGTCTCACCGTAGTGGCTAGGATATGATGCCCCTGGGTAATCGAAAGCAGATCTTGCTTCATTTTCCTCTTTTTCTCCCAGAGGAACCATTGTACAGCACCATGCGTCTCAAAAATGTGCTTTGTATGTATGTAATTCTCAGTTCCTTGAGGGGTTTTGTTTTGGTTTTTTACCTCTTGTTTACAGCTACACTAGGAGCTGTGTTTGGCTTAACTACCTGCCTCAGTGCCCAAATCCGAGAGGAACCAGAGGATCCCTTGAACTATTTCATAGGAGGCTGTGCAACAGGAGCTGTCTTAGGTGCAAGAGGTAAATGTAGATAATGCCTGTAATGAAACGAGCCCTCTCTGGTTTTAGAAACCTTTCTATTAGGGAGAAGTGTAAAATAATCTTGATGTCAGTCTTATCTGGTAAAGATCATCTCAGCATGTGAGTTTTGTTGACACTCCATTGTACAGGTCTGCTAAAATAAATACTGCTAACAGAAGAAGACCAAAGATAGAGCTGACCCAGTACTGCCAATTATAACTACCAGTTATAACTTGAAATTGCAGGGTATGAAAAACGTAATTGTGGAAATCCATGTTTTCTTGGCAACAAATGTGATTTATTTTACACGGAAAATATAATCTAACATCTGCCTAGTGAATTCTTCATGCACTCTGAGGGACAAGCTGTATCTTGCTGCTGTTGCTCCTGTAGCATCTTGTCAGGCTAGATTAGCTCCTGCAGATATTTATACAGCTCTGTTTTCTCTAGGTATTTTCAGACTCAGTGTTAAAGATGTGAGGGATTTATTTAAGTTGTAATTGTGGTGAAATAGAATTTATCTTTACTTTTCCTAGTTGCTGAGCTGATGAGAGTTCGAAGCAGTGATTGTTATTTTTGTCACTAAAATAAGCAATTTAAGATTGCCTATGTAAGGAGATGGGGTAGTGGATTACAGAAATTGGTATTTCAAACTGCAAGCTGAAAGCATGAGAAAACTTAATTTACAAAAAGATCACTTTTCTGATTTCTCTTGGCAAACAATGTTACTGATGGTCAAGGGACTGTGAATAGCTCATGGAAAAATTGCAGAGTCTGTCGAGATCTACTGTATAGTACTTGTGCCCTAATAGATCTTTTATGGTTTGATTTGTTTTTTCCAGCTCACAGTTACATGACTGGTACCACTGCATGTTTGGGGTTTGGAATTACCGCTGCTCTAATGAAGATAGGTAACAAGGAGGGCTGGAGGCTGACGGGACCTCCCAAGCTGTAAATGTAGTCTTTCCTCCCTGTAAGCTGTCTTTTGAATGCTGTATGTAATAAGACGATGTGTAATAAAGATACTGTCAAATCAGCAGTTGTCACAAAATTTTGACGTCATCCGGCTGTTTACAGCGTTGGGGCTGAGATGCAAAAAAGGTGGAGCCGTTGGAGAGGAAGCTTCGATCTGCTGCTCCTGCTGAGATTTCTTTTTCATACACAAGTCACTTTGCCTCCATGTCTCTGTAATGTGCACGCAAGCTTGAGGGGTACAATTACTGTTTTCAGTCTGGTCTTTTAGGAGTTGTTCTTTTAGTTTTGAGTGGGTCCTGCAGGATTTTTTGGCAAGGATTGGGATTGCACTGCACTGAGACCATCAGTAAGGATTTGGAGTCAAAACTTCTGAAGAGGTGCTTGGCGTCCTTCCTAATCAGGTTGAGGATTAGGACTCTGGCAGGGGGGGAAGGAGGTATAGATTGCCCACAAGATGTTTGGGAGCCTGGGGACTTTCTCAGATAAGCATTTAAGGAAGTCTAGAGCCCACAACTTCAGGGTTAGAATTGGGTAATAGCTGAGGTTGGAAGGGACTCCTGGAGATCTTCCTGCTCAAAGTTGGAGCAGGTTACTCAGGGCTGTGTCTGGTTGAATTTTCTGTGTCCAAACTGAAGCATGTCCAGCAAAGCTGCCAGGAAAGTGTAGAGGGTTGAGGCACAGGATGCATGAGGAGGGGCGAGGAGAACTGCATCATTCAGCCTGGAGAAAAGAAGGTCAAGGGCTGATGTAATACCATTTTTTTCACAACTTAATGGTTACGAAGGCAGGCTCAGGTGCTCAGTAAAGGATGAGAAATAACAAGCACAAGTTATAGAAAGGAAAATTCTAACTAGATAGAAGGAAAAAAATCTCACCCTTGGGGTAGGTAAGTTCTGGAAAATGGACTTGGAAAGGCTGTGAAATCATCATCTCTGGGGATACAGAATTCAACCAGATACAGGAATATGAGGGTACAGGGAGAGGACATTTGGGGACAGGGATATGAGTTAATAGAGACAGGGAATATGGGCACTAGGGGAAGCAGGGATGTGGGGTAGGGCAACACAGGGAGGTGTGAGGGGAGGGGACAGGAGATAGGGGGACCCAAGGACAGCAGAGGAGGGGACAGAGCGGCACAGGGGGACACATGGTCACAGCCATGGCAGGCTGTGCTGCCCCCTGGTATGTGCTCTCTGTGGGCAGGTGGGGGTCCTGGCAGGGCGCAGCATGGTCTCGGGGATGCGTGGGGCCAGGCCAAGGGGCCAATGTCCCCATATGCTTCCCGGCACCGGGGCTGGGGGACCCCCGGCTCTTCAGTGTGGGGGTCAGTGGGGCTGGGTTCCAGTTCAGGAGCACAATGGGTGGTGGTGGGGGTGTCACCCCCCACGGGCCTGGGAGAGCAGGGGGGGTTGTTTCTCTCTCACCCAAGGACTTTTGAGGGGGGCCCTGCTTCACCCTGGGCTCGGGAAGTGAGCAAGGTTTGGGGGGGGTCTGTTGGGCCAGAGACCACCAACAGGACCTGCCCAGGGTAACCTGGGGGTTACAGCCCTGCCTGCAGCTTGGGGGAAAAATCTCGCAGCAGCTTTCACCCGCCCTACTGCCTGTCCTCAGGGAACCCGGGTGACCCCGCCGCCCCGTCCCAGGGCTCTGGGGCCTTGGACCTCCCTCTGCCTAGGCCTCTCCCAGCTCCCGGCTGCGGCCACGTGTCCTGTCTGGGCTATAATTACCCAGGCACATTCCTGGGGGGTCATAGGAGCTTCCCGGAGCGGCGGCAGGCGGGAAGAGGAACGAGGGGGTGGCAAGGCCCAGTGCGGGA
>NW_009211510.1:28170-28859 GCF_000690835.1 Fulmarus glacialis | reverse complement strand
CATACGGCATGCACCACGCCAGGCTGCAAAGCTTGTGGCCCGAGCGAGGACACGCGACACCGTGCAAACACAGCGAGCAACACGTGAGGTGCCACTCGTGACGGGGTGGGGGGGCGACAGCGTGCAGTGCACTGCGGTGTGACACAGCGTGCCATGAGAGGATCAGCACACCCCGAAGTAAGCAGTGCAAGAAGGCGCATGACATGCAATGTCACACGCAACTCGCAGTGCAATGCATCGCAACACGCGACAGGCAGCACAACACGTGACAGGCAGTGCACAGCAGTCACGGCCGCACACCGAACGGGTGGGACATGTGGCTTCGCCGGGGAGCTGTTATGGGGACCAGCGGTTTTGCTGCTGTTGGAGCACCAGTAGTTTCAACTATGGGGCAATGGATGGGGAAGGGCTTGGTGGCTTCTGCTATAGGGTGGAGGGTTTGATGGGGACAGTGGACTGAGCTATGGGACTGTGGCTTTCAGTTGGGGCAGCACCGTTGGCTGTGGGTCAGTAGCTTCATCCTGAGGGTTCAGCAATGAGGCAGATGAGGGACATCAGCCTCAATTACGGGGTAGCAACGTGGCCTGTTGGTCTCATCTGTGGGGCTGCAGTTTTGCCAAGGGGCATTAAATTCAGCTATGGGGCAGTAGCAGTTCCTGGTGGCCTCAGCTGTGGGGTAAAAGCTTTGG
>NW_009211510.1:27687-27927 GCF_000690835.1 Fulmarus glacialis | reverse complement strand
GGGTGGCCTCAGCTGTGGGGTAGAAGCTTTGGCGATGGATCCAGTGGCTTTCAGTATGGGGCAGTGCCAGTAGCAGGACCCTGTGTCCCCAGCCAGAACTCCTGCCATGGGCATGGAGACGGGCACCCTGACACCCCTGCTCCGTGTGTTCCCACAGGCAAGATGTGGGTTGCAGAGGGGCCGGCCCCAGCCCAGTGGAGCCTGCGGGACGGGGCCCACGCCAGACACTTCCTGGCCACG
>NW_009211510.1:27260-27541 GCF_000690835.1 Fulmarus glacialis | reverse complement strand
CCCTCGTGTCCCCCTGCCACCCGGTGCTACGCTGTGGGGCTGGCGGGCCGTGCTGGCCTTCGCCTATGGGGGAACTCTGCCCCATGGCCGGGAGAAGGAGGTAGAGGAGGCCGCCCGGGCCCTGGGGGCCCCCCGGGTGGTGGCTGCCTGTGCCCCACAGCTGAAGAGTGACCCCCAGGAGGGGGGTCCCAAGCCCCTGGAGGAGCAGTGGGAGACGCTAAGAGCCATGGAGCAACTCCACGCCAGCGGCCTGGGCTGTGACCTCCAGCTCCGGGCAGGGG
>NW_009211510.1:26496-26910 GCF_000690835.1 Fulmarus glacialis | reverse complement strand
CCCCCAGGAGGGGCTGGGGGGGGCAGGGCATGCTGGGACAGTCGCTTCTGCTGGGATGAGGCAGGGATGAGGAGGTAGAGGTGTCCACGGGGCTGGTCCCCTCAGGAGAGCTAGGGGTTTGGTGAGGGGGCCAGAACACCTGGGTTCCCAGAGGGCTGCATGGTGCAGAGGGTCCCCCTCTGCCCCCAGCGTTCTTCCTCCTTCCCCCAGTTCAGCGCCTGGCCCTGAGCTGCTCCTGTGACTTCTTCCGGGCCCTCTTCACTTGCCCCATGCGGGAGGCCACCCACGACCCCACTGCCCCGCTGGCCACGGGGCTGTCCCCAGCCGAGCTGCGCCTCCTCCTCTCCTTCGCCTACACAGGGGCTGTGGCAGGGCCCAGGCCCGCCGGCCCGGAGGCAGCCGAGACCCCCCCGC
>NW_009211510.1:6226-26477 GCF_000690835.1 Fulmarus glacialis | reverse complement strand
GGGGGCTCCTCACCCTCTGCCTGGATGTTTTCACCCATGGCCTGACCCCAGAAACTGGCCTGGACGTGCTGGCATTTGCTATGGCTTATGGGCTGACCCAGGTGGGCCGCGTAGCAGAAGACTACATCTTGGCCACCTTCCCCAGCGTGGTGGCCACACCAGCCTTTTTGGATCTTCCTGCACACCTTCTCATCCGCCTCCTGCGCTCTGACGGTCTCAATGTCCTCCATGAACTGGAGGCTTTGGAAGCAGCATCCCGGTGGCTTATGGCCAATGGAGATCGCCAAGGAGATCTAGCCAAGGAAGTCCTGTCATCTGTTCGCTTTGCCCTCATGTCCAGCTGGGAGCTGAAGAAGGTCCCATCAGTGTCTGCAGGGGTAGCTGACCCAAAGGTCCTCCATGAGCTCGTGGTAGCAAGTTTGACCCCCATGGCCCAGCTGCCATGCCGGGTACGCTGCTTGCAAGAGGTGCTGGTGGTTTGTGGTGGAGACAAACTGACGGCTAACCTGGCTGCCCGGAAGCCCAGCAGACACCTCTGGTTTGCCCACCGCTACCTCAGTGCTGTCGGGCTGGTGAAGCAGGTGGAGTGGCGAGCACTGGGGCACTTTCCTGATGGTCCACGCTTCCGCCATGCTGTAGCTGTGGTGGGCAACATCCTCTACATCCTGGGTGGAAAGCGCTACTACGGGGTCCATGACACCCTGGCCAGTGTCTACAGGTGAGGGCTACAGAGGACCTAGAGGTGCCGTGTAGCACCAGGACACTGTGGGATCAGAGGAGGTGTTGGTGGAGCTAGAGCTGCCCCATGGCATTGTGGCATTGTAGTTGGTCAAGTGGCCCCAAGGCATTCTGGGATTGGTTGGGTGTAGGACTGGGAGGTGCCCTTCCACTCTGGGATGTTACAGGCTTTTTGGGAGTAGGGCAGGGAGGCTCCTATTTGGAGATGCCCCAGGGCATTATGGGTTTGGTATTGCCCAGAAGGAGGGGATATTCCCATGCAAGGAGACCATGTGGCCCCAAGGCATTATGGGATTGGCTGGTTGTAGGTGGGTTGTTGCCCTCAGCAGTCCCAACATCACCTCATGGCATTTAGGTAACAGGTAGTCTCTTGCCCCTTTATGTTTCAAACCCAGGTATCAGCCTATGGATGATTCCTGGGAGCGCCTGGCCAGCATGACCTGTGGGCGGAGCTACTTTGCCGCTGTGGCACTTGGGGATTTCATCTATGCCCTGGGGGGCAGCTCGGGGGAGCTTTACTGCACAGACACTGTAGAGTGCTATGACCTGGCCAACGACACCTGGAGGTGAGGCTGCTCCACATGGACACCTGCTTTCCTATGCCCTAGCAGCCCCTTGCATTGGCCGGTGGTGCCCATTGAGTGTTTTTTGGGTCACTGAGCCTCCAATGGAGAACGGGCCAAATGGAGTGGCCTTTGGGAGAGGTCTACTGGGTGTTGAGCAACCATGTCCCTTGGAGGTCATTGGGTGTTGGCCAGTGATGCCTATTGGGTGGTGAATAAGTTTTTGGCCAATAGTATTCACTGAGGGTCTGTTGGCCATCTGCCAATAAGACAAATCATTTAAACATCTTGCAGCTATGTTCATTGGGTGCTCTGTTGGGTGTTGGCCAATATTGTCCATTAGGGAGTCCACTGTGGGTTGACCAACGGTGTCTTTTGGGGTCTACAAAGTGTTGAACAGTGATGGCCCTTGGGCATCCATTATGTGTTAGCTGATGCTGCCCACTGGGGCTCATTGGGTGTTGGCCAGCATTGACTGCTGAGTGGTCAATGGAGCCATGCCTCACCCGGGAACTCCTGGGCGGGTGGGCAGTCACCATCCCTGCTTAACCTGCCCTTCACCCTCTCCCTCTCTCCTTGCCCAGGAGGTGCCAGCCCCTGCCGATGGCTCTGTGCGGGCTTGCGGCGTGTGCCCTGGATGGTGCCCTCTACGTGTCAGGGGGTTGTGATGAGGCGTGCCAGTGCCAGGCAGCCATGCTGCGCTACATCCCGGGTGCGCCTGCCACGCTCCTGTCCCCCATGAATGGCCAGCGAGCTGGGCACATCATGGAGGAGGCAGGTGGGCAGCTCTATGTGGCCGGGGGGCTGTGCCAGCGAGATGGGCAGACTGGCTACAGGGACCAGCTGGCCTTTGAGGTCTACAGCCCCAAGCTGGACATCTGGGTTCTCCTCAGCCCCCTGCCCCATGCCCATGTAGTTGGGGGTGCAGCTGTGCTGGGAGGGGAGCTGCTCGTACTGGGAGGGTACAGTCATGAGACCTACCAGGATACTCACTTGATCCATGCCTACCAGCCGGGCACCCGGCGCTGGATCACCCGGGGCACCTTGCCCCATGCCTATACTGACCTCCAGGCTTGTGTCCTCACTGTACCCCCTGCCTTGCGTGGCCCCAACTGCCTTGAGTACCCCTCGAGATCACCTGACACCCCCAATAATACTTAGGGGGGCTTAAAAGCTCTGCACCCCATACTGGGATCCCCAGGTAGCATCCATGGGCATCTCTATGGGACAAAATCCCCTCCCCAGATCCCTTCCCCACAATGGGTTCCTCCTGTGGTTTCCTGCAACCCCCCCACTCCCAGGGTACATGCCCTAGACTGTGGGGACCCCATGGGACACAAAGACTCCCCACACTGCAACCCTGTGCCTCCAGGAATACTCACTCCCCTGCCCTAACCCCTTCACTGGGACTTGGGGAATCCCCCAATTTCCTCTCCCCACTTGGGCTGAATAAAAGTGGCTCCTGAACTGCCCATCTGGGTCTTGTTGTTTCTGCTGGGGAGCCCAGACATCCAGGTGCTTCTTGCAAGGAACAGGAGATGAGCAGGAGACCAATGGCCTGAGTGTCCTGGATGGGGGGTGGTGGGGACCAGAATTGCCTGGATTCCTGGGTCCCCTGGGGAGCAGTGGGTGGAGGTCACTGAGGCTCTTGGTACCTGCTTTCATTGGGCATAGGGGAGGCTGTGTGTGTCTCGGGATTGAAAGGCATCTTGGGGTGCATGGGGGATCCTGAGAGAATAGGAGAGTCCTGGGACACCAGGATTTTGGGGTAGATGGCAGGGTAGATGGGGAGCATGGGGGGTCCTGGGGGCTTTGGGGTTCCTAGGTGGTTCTGGGAGCTCTTGGCTTCCTACAGTGACCTGGAGTGCTTGTTGTGTGGAGAGGTGAGAGATTCCTAGGGAGGACTTGCAAGGAGAGGTGGAGGTAATGGGGATTCTGGGAGATACTGGGGTCCTGGGATGGAATTGAGGGTCCTGGGATGTGTAGGGGAGGGTTGCATGTTCTCATGGCTCCCCAAAACAGTATTTTAGATGTGGTCTAATGAGTGCTGAGCAGAGCGGGATAATCACTTCCCTTGGTCTACTGGTTATGCTCATGTTAACCCAGCCCAAGCTTCTGTTGTTCTCTCTTTGCTGCCAGGGTGCAGTGCTGGGTCTTGTTCACCTTTCTGTCGATCAAGACACACAGGTCCTTTTCTGTAACTCTGCTCCCCAGCCAGTCTGTCCCCCACCGGCATTGTCGTGGCCTTCCTTCCAAGGTACAGGACTTTACATTTGTCCTTGTTGACTTTCATCAGGTTTCTGTCAACCCATTTCTCCAGGGTGAATGGTGCTTCCTGAATGGTAGTCCTGTTGGAAGCATGCAAACTGATCCCTCCCAACTGGTGTCATCTGCCAACATGACAAAAGCACACTTGGTCACCACCTCCTCCTCCACCACCACCATTGATAAAGATGTTAAACAGAAGAGTTTCCAGTACAGCACTGTATAGTACTCCACATGTTACCAGCACCACAGTGGAGTATGATCCATTAACCACTAGCCACTGGTCGTAACCTTCACACCACTTTTTACCTGTCCACTTCTCCAGCCATTCAGAGCTTGATGGCCTAACTTGGATGCCATGACATTGTGAGAGAAGTGTCAAAAGGAAGTCAAAGCTCCTGGAGAGGTGAGAGCTGACGCTTGCTGCCCCACCACAGAGCCTAAGCACAAGAATGTGAGAAACAGCAGTGTTACAAAACACGAAAAGGCATCCTTAATCACCGACATTGCTATATAAGACCAGAAGGGGCTGAAAAATGTCCCAAGATGTAGTAAAAGTGTCTGATAAAGTAAAAAAATCAATGTAAAGAAACAGTTCAAACTGAAGTGATAGGGCTCTCTGGGGTCTCCTCAAGGCCATCCATGTGTCCCTTGGATGCTCTGAGGGTAGCCGAGGTCTCTTGGGCTGTTGCAATTATCTCTAGAGTTGTTCAGAGGGATTCTGGGTCAAATTTGGGGTCTCTGGGGCTGTTCCTGTTGTCCCAGGAAAGAGGAAGAGAGTATGGTGGGGTCAGAGGACAGCACCAACACACAGACAAATGCTTGCTTACAAATGCAGAGCTTGGGTGTCCACAGATGCACTAGCACACGTGAGCTTGACTAGCAGACACACTTGCATAGAAGGATGCGTACCTCAGCTGGTGAAGCACAGGCACACATACCCTTCTGTGGACCAATTAACTAATCGTGCTGACCCACAGTAGCTGGATGATATATTTGGGACAGTTAGAACTGGAACAGCGTTTGAGACTGCAACAGTGATTCATATGATCTAGTCACTGCATTTGTGCACCAGTGCTGGCGGCCTGACATTTGACCCGCGCCAACGACAATGACCCCCTCTGTCTCCTTTTCACACCTCCCAAAATGTTTGGATGATTTCTGCACAGGTGATCACAAAGTTTGGCCAGCCCCTGGACATTTCGTCCTAGTGTGATCCCTTACAAGTTACCTCTGAAGCCTCCCACCCTCCTCCATTTCCAGCCATCCCATGATGGGTCATGCAGAGGCATTGACACCTACTGTTTCCTGAACTTATTACGTGACAGTGGAACATGCAGTGGGATACTTTTCCCATATGATTCAATCCCACAGTGAAGGATCGTACCTTTGGGGCAAAAGTCTGGAAGCTGGTTATAAGTGGACTTTTCCTTTCTATCTTCACTATTCCAAGTACTGAAGACAATTTTGTCACTCACTGTACCATGCCAGCAATATGGGAGATCCAATGAAATGAAACTAGCACCCATTTAAAATTCAGGCAAGGAGAATATTTATTCTGTGATTAACAACCTGGCACTGAGTTGAAAGCATAGCACATCTTTATGTGCATCATTCGAACAGAAGCAGTTGGGACATAGAGTACAAAGTAAGCTCTGCTTTCCCACATTCACCCCGAAACCAGGCAGTGTCAGCCCCAAACTATCACTGACCAGTTTAGGACATCTTCTCCCCCTGCCAAGTACCCAAGTAATTATTTCAGATCTACAAACTTCAAAGTGTGTGAGAGTAATGCTAGGGGAAGGAGCTGGGTGGCTTCCCCCTGGGCAAGCAGATCTTTCCCTTGTAAAACAAGGGTACGTGAAGCAGAGTCACAATCCTCCATCTTTCTCTGAACGTACAGAAGCATTTACAAGGTATTGCCAGCGTATTTCACTCTGACATTACCGATGGCCTTGACACCCCTGTCCAGGCTGTAAGCAGAAGGGGTCCTCAGGGAGCTGAGGTTTGTGACCATCAGCTTCCTGGAGAAGGACTTGAATGAGGCATTCAGAGGACTGTGGTGGATCCACAGCTCCTTCGTGGTGCAGAAGGAGGTACTTGCAGGAGGACTGCGCTGTATCCCCAGGTCTTTAATCGTGCAGTAAGTGACCTCAGGGCACAACTCTACTTCCTTGATGGTACAGAATGTAGGACGCTGGAGGGGGCTTTTGAAGCTGCTGAGATGCATCACAGGGCTTCCTGTTGACTGCCTCCACCTCAGCAGCGGATACTGCACCTCTTCGGTCTGCAAGGACTTGTGCCAGGAGGGCCATCCCACCAGACACATCCATGCCAGCCAGCCTGCTAGAGCCACCATGGTCAGGACCAGCAGAGCCAAGGAGGCCACGTAGAGCACCCAGTGCAATAGGCAGCAATGCCTCAGCACCCACTGCCCCCACTGTGGACTCTCCCTACCTGCCTGCGAGTGCAGCATGGGTACGGCCAGTCCTGGGGTGGAGCACGGGCAGAGGGGGAGAGGTGCGGGTGGAGGGGAAGGTGCAGGCTGGGAGAAGCGTGTGGTGTCCAGGGGAGCTGGCAGCATTGGGGTATGAGTGGAAAGCACGGTGGTGGAGACCACCGGTGTGGTCAATGTCAGAGGAGGAAATGATCTGACAATGGAAGAGGTCTTTAGCGTGGCAGTAGAAGGCACTGCCGTGGAGGTGGTGGAAAACGCACCAGTGGACACCATGAGAGTGGCATAGGTGTTGGTAGTGCTGGCGGCGAGGATGGTTTGGGGACGGCTGCTGGTGCTGGGAGGTCTGGTGCTCACAGTGGTTGGCAGTGAAGTGGTGGAGACGAGGGTGGCGGATCTGTGCGGGGTGCTGGTGGAAGCAGCAATGAGGACAGCGGCAGCACTGGAGGTCTGTGTGGGTGTGACGGTGGGACTGGCTGACGGAGGAGTAGTGGTGCTGGGAGCTCTGGTGCTTGCAGGCATCACAAGCAAAGTGCTTGGGGCGAGGCTGGAGCTACAAGGGGTGCTGAGGGGAGGTCTTGTGGTAGTGAGGGGAGGCCAGGTAACAGCATGGGGCATGGTAGTGTGCTCTTTGGCGATTGGTGGATGAGGGGGGAAGATCATGGTAGCTTTCTCCATCGTTTCTTCCCCATCATCGTATTCACCCTCTTCCTCCTCATCCGCATCCCCCAAGTTGCCGCAGTTGGGCTTGAAGTGGATGATGGGCTTCCGCCAATGCTCAGGGGGGCTGTGGCACAGCACCTTCTCAGGGGCGACCTCCACCTTTGTCTTCTCCAGGCCCCTCTCCGGCTGATAGACGCTGCCATCATTCTGCCAGATCCAGGCCCGCAGGTAGCGCAGGTCGCAGTCGCAATGCCAGGGATTCTCGGTGAGGAAGACGTACGCAAAGAGGTGCCCCTCAGGGAAGAAGTCGGTGGGCAGGGTCTGCAGGCGGTTCCCTGAGAGCCAGAGGGTCTCCAGCTTTTGCAGATCCTGCAGCAGCTCCTTGGGGAGCTCCTCCAGGAGGTTGTCCGAGAGGTCCAAGTACTTGAGTGCCCTCAGCCCCACAAAGGCCTCCGGGGGCAGCGTCCGCAGCCGGTTCCCTCGCAGGTCCAGGTCCTGCAGCCGTGGCACAGCGTGGAAAGCCCCCGGGGCCAGCGTCACCAGTCTGTTGTGGGCCACAGCCAGGTGGGTGAGCGCGGGCAGGCCCTGCAGGGCGGGCAGGGCCCCCAGCGCATTGTGGGAGAGGATCAGCTCCCTCAGGGATGGCAGCAGGGACCCGGTGTGCAGAGTCGCCAGCCCGTTGTCAGCCAGGTCGAGGTCCTGCAGCTGGGTGAGGGGCAGGAAGGCAGCGGTGGAGAGGGATACCAGGCGGTTGGCATTGAGCAGCAGGATGCCCGTGTCCGTGGGCAGGTCTGGGGGCACTGCACTGAGAGCCTGCCCTGTGCAGTTCACCTCCAGGAGGTCCTTGACCTTGTTCATCTCCGACAGGCAGGGCTGGCCTGGGTCAGTAGTGCTGGCTGCGGGCAGCAGGGCCGGAAGGATGAGCGGGAGCAGGGCAAGGACCTGCATGGCCTGGAGGGGAGAGCCGAGAGGTGTGGGCATAGGCAGGCACGCACCTACACGTCAGCTTTCTTCACGCACAAGCACCATTTGCAACAGAGCTGGCATCCCCCGCCAGACCCTCTGGGAGCCCTCTGAGCCCCACAGCTCCTCCCTGGGAGGATGGAAAGGAGAGGTGAGTCCCACACCTACTGCCAGCACTCAGCCTGTGATCTCATCCTTGAAGGGCAGCAGGCTCAGCAAAGAGACACCATCTCTGGCCTTTTGTTCACCTCATCCTCCTCCGTGGGAGGGAGAACCTGATTCACACGCCTCCTCATGGCAGTGCTGCCTCTGCTGGGGTGGCATTGCTGCCCTCACCACTGGAAAAGCAGTGGCTCCGCAGTGTTCACATCCCACACTCACCCCAGCCCAGAAAAGCCGTGTGCTGGAAGAGGCTCCCTGAATATGCTCTTACCCAACGCCAGCTGAGCCCTCTCCTTGATTTGGATTCACAAGGTAGGAGCATGAATCATGTGAAAAGAGATTCCCATGCACAGACGTGGCTACCCCGACTGCCCGACCTCCAAAGGACACTGCTTCCCTGGGACTCACCCATGGACCCTCCAGCGTTTGCTCTCCTGCTGTTTTGCCTCCCTCCTGCCCTAGGACCCGGCGCTGCTCTGGCAACAGTGCCAGTGGCGGGGCTGCCCAGGCTCTCTATCAGCATGCACAGCTGTGGGAAGGGAGCTGTGGCTTCCTGAGCAGCCAAACGCAGCTCCTGTCCTTCAGCACAGCCCTCGCTTTAACTGCACTGCCACACCGTCTCCTTGGAAAAGTCTCAACCAGAGACTGGCTCCATAATTTCTTGCTTCTGTGCAGTAAAGGAGGGAGAGTTGCACCCAGGAGGAGCCCTGGCATGCCCCTTTGCCCCCAGTGCCGTACCTTTTTACATCCTGGGAAAAGGGTCCCTTTTCACACAATGTCTGCACCTTCCTCCTCAGCATGCTCTGGGCTTTGATCCTTAAGGCACCTCAACCTGGGAACCGCAGCCTAGTTGGCATACCAGTGAGAAACAGTTTCTGCACATTACCTCAGCTAGTTGTTTGTGGTGTAGACGAGGGATCCTTTCTTTCTGCCTTGCCAGGAAAAATGGGGATGGCTCTTCTGGAGATATGAGAGACAGCTTTAACATTTACGGGAGAAGCCGCAGCACAGACCAGGCAAGGAGATTAGAAGCAGAGGAAGGAGCTCGGTTTTGCAATTCCTCCTGCTATCTATTTCTGCAGCCGAGCTGTCTCCACTTCCCTGACTCATAGATCGCTGCAGAGCATCTTGGCCTGCAGGGTGGAGGGTCACCAAAAAGCTGCAAGGGGAGATGCTACAGTGGAGGGGAGATATTGGTTTTCTACTGGTTTTCCGTTCCTTGGATTGTGGTGGGTCAACCCCGGCCAGCAGCTAAGCACCCACCAGCCGCTCGCCCACTGCCTTTATAGCAGGATGGCGGGGGGAGAACTGGAAAAGCAAAAATGCAAAAAAACCTTTGTGGGTCAAGATAAAGACAGTTTAATGAATGAAGGAAAGAAAGAGAGAAAAAAAGTGATGCAAAAGCATTCACTCACCGCCTCCCACCAGCAAATCAATGCCCAGCCAGTCCTTGAGCAATGGTACCTTCGAAAAACTCCCTCCCTCCCAGTTTTATTGCTGAGCATGACGCTGCATGGTATGGAATATCCCTCTGGTCCATTGGGGTCAGCTGTCCTTCCTGTGTCCTCTCCCAGCCTCTCCCTCACCCCCAGCCCACTCACTGCAAGGGCATTGTAGTTCCGCTTGTAGTAAGAGGGCTGGAGGCAGCAGCAGAGGCAGAACTTGGGGGGCTGTTTTTGGCTCTGCATCAGTGATTTCCAACAGAAAGCAGGGGATAGGAAGGGAGAGAGCAAATGTAACCCTGGCCTTCTCATAGGATCCCAGGGATTAAGCCTGCATGTGGCTTCCCGTCCTCCACAGCACTACTCCTACCCTTACCTTGGGCCTACAGCATCCCCCATGACACCACCAGTCGTTCTTCCATGCCACGGCCCCACATTCCCAACCCACAGCCCTTATCATTGCTTCTGCCTCTCTGTCTCCCTTTTCCAGGTGAATGAACGCACTAGGACACTTTGAACCTTCAAAAGGTCCTTCACCCCTCCTGCTTCACTCCCTGAAGGAGAAGGAGCAGAAGACCCAAGCAGTCCACTGCCACAAGTCTTGCTGAAGGGGAAGGGGCACACTGTACCAGAGGAAAGGGTGCACAGGTCAGGAGTCATCTGCAGGCACACTCTTCCCATGGCTGGTTATGAGCAGTGAGTAGGAGGCCAGGAGAGATCCTGGGGTCCTGACATCCAGATGGGGAGAGCAAAGGAGCAGGGACGGTGTCTCCTTGCTGAACCTGCTTCTCTCAGGTGAAGGCAAGAGGGAGATGAGGGTTACGTCAGCCATCCTGCTAGCGACGATGTTTTTGCCCCACATTTGCAGTCTACTCTTTCATTTTTGTCCTAGGTTCACCTTTTTATCCTGCCCATCAGCTTCCTCCCCTGCTCCAGAGCCTGTTCCCACACCCTGAGGGTCAATCTCCCATGAGGTTGTTACCCCAACCTTGATTTCACCCACAGACTGTTTCAAGTGGATGTTTGGAGGGAACAAGGTGATCCAGGCTGCTTCCACTTCCTTTAGCACCTCACCAACACCGTATGTGACTCTGGGAAACAGGAAGGAGATCATGAGGTGATGGTGCCTGAGGGTCATAGCGACATGCAACTGCATTGCCCCTGCTTGAGACGCACGGTGCTGCTGCTCCAGTGCAGAAAGCAGGATCTGTAGCTTCACCTTCCCACCAGCCTTCTTTAGGGACACGAACATCTAACCACTCTTCAGAGCCCTGGCAGCAGATGCCACCCTCATGCTGCCTGTCCCTGTAGACTTGTGACACTGTTCACAGGAGGCTTTGGAGCGCTCTGTCACTGGGTCCTTCGACAAGCCCCTCAGCTACTGCAGGCCTCACAGCTGATTTGGCATCTGCTGCATTGTGTGGATTTGTGCACAGCAAGGAACAAAGCTGACACGCGACTACCAACCTCTGGGAGCATTACTCCTGGGGGCTGGGCAGGCCTGGAGAGAAAGGTGCCCTAATAGCATCTCTGAGCTCCGGGCTCCTCCATGGTGGGAGGATGGAGCTGCCCTGGGCTAAGCATGAACAGACCTACCCTGGCACACACGCAAGTGCATTCTCTTTCATTTCTAAGAAGCCCATGAATTCAGCAGTAATGGTGAAGCCTGCCCTTGGGAAGGTCCACGCTTGCTGGATTTCAGTTGAATGGAGGATCTGGTGCAAAAGCATGTCTGGCCTCAGAGGAAGCACATACTTCTATCCTCCCCTTGCAGGTAGCAGTTTCCACTACAGCAAAATAATCTGGAGTTGCCCAAAAACATGCCTCAATATGAGATGCCCTTCTTCAGATGAATTTTTGGTTTCTCCAGCTTCGTTTCAGCCCACATGGGACATTCTGAGCCTGCTCCAGGCTCCTCAGCACTGTAAGCAAAAGCAGCTTTTCCTCCCCCAGAATGAGCAACCAAAAGTAGGATCCATCTCACAGTGTTAGATGTCTCCTGGTCACAGGTGAGCTTGTCACCTGGGCTTGTGCTGCAGGCAGGTGTGGGGACAAGAACAGCCATGGACCGATCCCACTGACATGCCTTCATTGTCTCCTGCAAGATGCGGTGAACCATTTTCTCAAAAGTGCCTGCAACTCTCCACAGGCTAAAAGGAGATGGAGACAATGCCTCACACACAGACATTTGGTGCTGACACACATACAGATAAATCCCACTGAAGTAACTTTATTCTGTACATTTAAAAAGTGATCCCTGTTGCGGGAGTATCTTTTCAGTTGAAGTGTTGTTCAAAGGGTAGAGAGCAAGGATAAAAGGTGACAGTAACTAGTTGCACTTGGAAAAACTCTGACCAAACATAACGGGTTAATTCTTCCCCTTGAGAGAGGTGCAGCACTGGGACAGAGGTCCAGAGAGGTAACGAGATCTCCACCCTTGGAGTTCCTACACAATTCAGCTGAACAAGGTCCAAAGACACCTAAACCAGCTTTGAGGTTAGCCCTGCTGTGAGCAGGTGGTTGCAACAGAAACCTCCACAAGTTCCTTCCAACCTAAATCCTTCTGTGAGTCTGAACTCCTGAGGTCCCCTAAAAAAGCTTTCTCTTACTCCCTCCCCTTACTCAGGGCCACATTTTGAGCCACGTCCCAGGACCCAGCCAGACCCAAGGGTGGACTCTCATCCCCTCGAATGATGCCAGTGGAAATGTGAAGATAGGAATCTCCTCGTCAACACTGAAAAATGCCACCCGTCCCTCTTCATAATCCAGAGAGACCCGGATCCGCCTGGGAGTCTGGATTTCAGGAAGGAGAGTACGATTAGGGGATGTGAGAGCTTGGAAATGCCCTGCCCACTGCCCCACTGCCCAGATGCCCTCCTCCGGTTTAAACTCAATCTCGCCCTTCCTTTTCACATCTTCTCTAGAGACCCCCACAGTCCATCCTCCTCCATCCACTGCCTCCACCTCCCAGTAGCATCTCCCTGAGGTGAAGCCTTCACGGCCCAGCACGCAGCGCCACGGGTTAAATCTCTCAGGGATGTCGGGGATGTCCTGCCGCGTGTCTTCTCGTTTCACACTTTTGCAGTCGTCAGACAGGACAAGGTCGCAGTGGGCTGTGTCTGGATCCAGAACCACGTTCACTGCAGGAGAGATGGAGTCAACACATCAGGGCAGAGCTCACCCCAGGAGAGATTCTTTGCTGGGGCTGCATAAGGAAGAAGAAAAAGGGTGCAAGCAATAGCTGGCAGACTGTGGCATGGGAAGCTGCACAACAAGCTGCAAGCTGTAACAATATTAGTGCAAGGAACAGAAAATGAAGCAGAGAGATGACATCGAGCAGAAAGCGAAGAGGATTGGCTGAAGAAGTCCCCACGTCTCTAAAACGCGGCCAGCACTGCTCAGAGGACCAGGACCCTCCCGATTTGCCTGTAACTGGGGCATGCACCAAACGAACAAGGAGTCCAAGTGTTACACTTCCTCCCGTAAACTGAGGGTTGGCAGAAGCATTCCTGGTCCCACCAGCATAACTGTGGGAGGGGAACTTCCAGGAAGGGAGATTAAAGCAAAGAAGATGATTCAGCATCCTGAAAAACCAGACTTTAATTACCTTCTTCTATAGGCACTGCATATCTTCTCCATGCTTTGAAAAAAACAAACAAAACATAAAAAACCCACAGATGAGAGGTAATCTGAACACACTTGTACTGGATTAGCTCAGGATAATGATATGCCAGTGTAGTTGCACATTTTCTGAATTGTTGCTATATCTGTGAAAGTCATCTCACAGCACGTAGCTTCAAAACTTCAATGTCTAGCTACATGAAAGGGCTCCATCCATTTTCTACAAATATAATCACGCTGCCTGTCCTGATTCAGATATATATTTATGGTCTGTTTGTACTTTCTTTGAAAACTGAAAGAATTTTCTTCTTTGTATAGAAGGATTACAGGGAATAGCTTAAAAACACATAAAGAACACATTTCTGAAATGAGTTCAGTATTTGCTACCTCTTTGTTTCCCAAACGGAAAAACAAACCCAGGGCATACATGCAAAACCCAGATGAGAAAATGGCCCAACTGAAAAGTCTCCTACGTAGGAAGGAAAACGATACTCACCAAGTTCTTCAGCTTGCTTCTCTGAAAAAGCAGATAGATCAGTACAAAGGGGTTGTGGGATATTGATTTGGATACAGCCTCTCCTGTAACTGCCTGCACGTGCGGGAGGGCGGGTTTCTGCCAACGCTTGGCAATGCAAAGCCCTCTCCCACCCCCAGCCTGGAGCTCTGCTCTGCAGGTGGTGGGGCAGGTTGTCCTGCTCAAATCTGAGGCAGGAAAAGGTCTCTGGGAGGTCCCTCACCTGCAAGGGGACCTGTTGCAGGCCACTCTCACCCTGCCTGCACCACCGCTGCAGTCATCCACCCCCAACCCCAGACACCATCTTCAATTATCTTTAATTCTCAAATTCACTCTCTCCTTTTTCCCCCATCCCCCAACCACTTTTTGGTTCACTTCACACTTTAAAAATGAAAATGAAGAAAAAAACCCCACCACCCTATACAGACTCTGTAAAAAGTCCTTTGTAAGGAAGAAAAGGAGACTCACCGATTTCTGCATCACAGTTCCCTGAACAACAAAGAGAAACACACACAAGTTACTATTTGACACAGTCCCTTCCCTGGGACCCCAGCTAAAGGACCATATAGGTGAGGAGAAGCTGTGATGAAGGGAGCAGATGTGCTGATTTATACTCTGATTGCAAGGATGCTCATGATTCCTGAGTGAGCTGACCTGTATTTATTTTCCCCATCATTTATTTCCCGCTGCATTAGCACCAATTTAGCAAGAGCTCATTTTTAATAGCCAAAGGACTATTTCTTGGCAATTCTATGAGCTGCAAGCAAGACAAACAAAAATATATGCCCTCTTCAAGTGTTTTTGGGTTTTTTTTTTCATTTCTTGGTCATCAAACAATCTACATTTTTATAAGAAAATTCTCAACAGCTTAGGTTTCCATAATCTTCCCCTAAAAGACAGTAACTTTTCAGTACTATTTCACTACTTAAATTAAAATGAGAGTGTTAAAAAGCATTGACAGTCACTCAGGGAAAAAGTCCTAATGACTTTTCAGAGTGAATTTTCACACTGTTAGGGGGTCAGGGGAGAGGGAAGTAAAGTATCTGCCTAAAAAGAACATTCAGACAGAATGAGAGGATGAATAAAAAAGTCTGAAAGTTTTCACAGAAGATTTCACCAGGAAGACGGAGAGCGAGACTTACGCAGTGCTGCCTCTTGCGTTGCTGAAAAGCAAAACCAGAACAGAGCATCATCACCAAAGCCGATTCCTTTTTCCCCGATACACTTGTTGGGGTGGGGAGGAGGCTGAAATTGCTCACGATGGAAAAGCTCCAGCCCAGGAGCTCCTCAAGACCTTTCTTCTCAGGACTTTTGGAGATCCTGCCCACCCTCCCTGAACCCAGCTTGGGCAGAGGCCAGTGCTGTGTTGCTGGAGACCTGAGCAAGGGCTCCAGCTCCAGGGCAGCGGTGAACAGGCAGGTTTGCATTGACAAGGGAAGAGCATGGGTTAAATTTCACCTTCAGTGCCACCTAACCATCCTGCCCGTGTGTTTTTTTAGTGCTGAGACAAAGCTGAGGCCCCTGCAAAATGAAATGTGC
Source organism: Fulmarus glacialis (assembly GCF_000690835.1). NCBI lineage: Eukaryota > Metazoa > Chordata > Aves > Procellariiformes > Procellariidae > Fulmarus > Fulmarus glacialis. The sequence continues at coordinate 11,552 of NW_009211510.1, read as the reverse complement.
TTCCTCCAGCTTTGGGAAGAACCTTGAGTGCCCTTTGAAAAGCAAAGTTCACTGTTGGTATATCTGTTCGTGCTTTCTTTGATTCTGCAATGATCTTCCTTAAAATTACAACATCATTTCATAATTTCATCATTTCATAAACTAATTTCACAGTTTTCTATAGCCGCTAGCCAAACCATTTTCTTCCCCCATGTCCCCCCAGAAATGTGCCCCATGAATTCTTCCATTTGAGGAAATACTCCAATTTCCGGAAAATGGAAAGTAAAGCTTACCTATTTTTTTCTCATGCTTTCCTACGAAGGAAATAAAGAAATATAAATAATTTAAGTAATCATCCCTTCCAAAGAGCACTGATTAAACCACAGTAGGAGTTACAGCCACTTGCAAGCAGAAAGGCTGCGGGGTCTGGAGGTGCTGCAGTGCCTGCATGACACACCAGCTCCGTCTCTTTTGGTAAGAAATAGAGGATTTCAGTTTCCTTTATCCTCTGTATTATTTACCCCCAGAGAGGTCTTTCAGAAGGAAAGGAAGCCCTGCCAGGCCCCCAAAAGTGCAGGGCCAAGCAAATTATTGCTCCATTTTTGTGGGCAGAATCCACCCTTGGCTGGGGCAGAAGAACGGCTGGCTCACGCTGCTTTAATGCCCACTTCCTTCTTAGCTAGCCTTTTTGTTGGAGAAAGAACCTTTCTTTTCTTGTCAGAAATTAAATTCCTCGGTCTTTAAATTCCCTGGCACGGTACATGTGTCCGAGACACTGAGACAAGACTGCGGGACCGTCCCGGCATTTCTCAAACCCGTTCTGTCAAAACCAGAGGTGGCTGAATAGGACAGCCGCCCAGCGCCCTTCCCCAAACACTGTGCCAGGATGATACCTTTAATTTTAAATAGATAAACAGCGATAATAAGGAGAGCGACCACAGCAACCAGGACTACGCCCAGGGCGGTCATCCAAGGGTGGGCGTTTTGGAAAAACGGATCTGAAAAATAAAATCCCCAAAGGGGTTAGGTTACTCTGCAAGCAGCAACAGGAAGTAGACTATTTCTATTTCATACAAGCTCATCCTAAGCAGGTCTGAATCCCATCAAGGGTGAAAATCAGCTTCTGACTGTACTCCACAAACCAACGGATAATAATATTAAAAAAAAAAATCTGTTTTGGCAATTTAGCACTTGTCTGAGGCTGACGACGTTTTGCCAGCATACATTGTGGGGCATTTTTAAAGGGAAAATGGACTTCTAACCAAATTATTTCTATTTAAACCATGTTTTCTTTTCCTTTGGAAAAAAAAAAAAAAATTTTCATTAGGCAACATAGGATCAGAAATAGGGTAACATATGCATCATCAGCAACACTCCAGTGCAGAGCAGTATCACCAGGAGAAAGGTACGGGCGCCCTGGGTAAAGAAAGTCTCCCAAAGTTGTTCATTCCCAAAGTAAAAAAGGAACAGGACGCCGCTCAGAAGCACATGATACTGCGGTGCAGTTTGATGTATGGTTAGTCCAGTTCACCACTGCATCTCTGTTCTGATATATTCCCCACCTCAAAACAATCTTCCAGTAAAAAAGGAGCTTTTCTGTGTGACAAGGAAAAAATAAAAATATATTCAATATATGCAGATGCTAAAATGGGACACGATGATTTATTTCTCATACCAAACCAGTAGAAAAGGATTTCACAGCAGGTGAGACTAAGGGCTCGGGTTGGTTTCTCCTTTTTTGTTTGATTCCAGTATTATAAATGCTAGTATTTAACCCAAGTGTCTATAGAAACACTGCTACAACGAGGATTGTATTTTTTTCCCCCTAAACCTGCACTTCAAGACAGAACTGGTGAATTTTGGCAGCACACCTGCACAAGCGCTGCCAAAAGCCACAGCTGTTTGCACACACAGTGTGCAAAATACACTTGATGCGCTGAACACACAGCCCGCGAAATGCACCTGAGATTTTTTGCCGGCGGCGTGCTCCGAGCACAATGTTCCCATCGGACACATTAACTCGTCCTCTGCTCACCTGATATGTAAAAAGCTGATCCCTGTTCTTGGCTGTGCAGGGCGTGTCGGACCAAGCAGGAGAGTTTCTGGTTCATGGCCCTGGTGAGGATTATGCTGCTTTCCACTGCAAAGAGGCCTCTCTTGTCCCGGGTAACGCTTTCCGAGAGGGATGGGAGATGCTGCCCATGGGGATCTTGCCACAGCACCTGCGGCTGCGGGTACCAGCCGGCCGAGCGACAGGCCACCTGGATCCCCCCATCCTGGTAGCGCTCCAGCGCGATGAGCGGGGCAGAGCCGCTGGCTGCAGGAAAACAGAGACCCCCGGGTGATCCTGCAGGATGCTGGATATCGGGGGAATAAGGTGGCCTGGCTCTTCGTCTCCCTGACAGGAAGGGATGAACTTTGACATAGACAAATCCCAGGGTTTTTTTTAAGACAAGCGTCACCTGGAGTCAGGACATTTCTTGCAGTCTTTTTCACGTAACTCAAAGATCTGCTCTGGAGGCTACTACTGCAGCAAAATAATCTGCATATTAAAATATAAAAGCACGAACCAAAACATTCTTACTATATTACCCAATGCCAAGTTTTTTCTTACACCCACTTATATGAAGAAAACAATATCAAGAACACTTCTGAAGTAGGCAGCATATCTCACGAGCTCCTTTTGGCCACTCGGTAGGCAATTTTACCTCCCTGAGACATTCCTGGTATTTTCAACTGCGGGACTTAATAAAACCCTATTTCCAAAGCAACCACCTGAAATTGCTGCTGGGAAGAAGGACAGGGAAGAAGAGCGCTGGCTACGAGCAAGTAAATTAGAGGTACCAGGGACATGGACTACAGACCTGTCACCTTCAGCTCCACCACAGCCTCGTCGTAATCCGAGTCACGGTGAACAAAGCAGGTGTAATTCCCTCTGTCAGACAGTTGGACATGGAAAATTTTCAAGTCCACGCTGCCTTTGGTGAGGCTGTCCTTCAGCAACTCAGTGCGCCCTTGGTATTGAAGCATCTGCTCCCCGTACTGGTCCTGGCCCCCCTTATAGCGATGCACAAAGGGCGAGAAGTGTTCCCGAAACCAGATCACCTCTGTGTCCTGCGCGCTCTGCTCTGGGGAGAAGCGGCAAGGCAACACCACATCCTCGCCCATGGCCACGGTGATGGGGCCGGGGGGTCCCGTCACATTGAGCGGCGCTGGAAGAAACCCCCGGAGGAAGAAGAAATAACTGTGAGTTTGCTGTGGTGACTGAGCTTGGAAAACCAGCAGATGCTGCTCTGCGCAGTTCGTGTGCTGCCGTGCCGTGCCATGCCATGGCTTTGGGAGCGTAACTGCGCTGGGGGAGACGAGGCATTGAGGGGAGGGTTGGGAGAGGGACCCCTGCCATGCAGCATGGTGGGTGGGCTGGGGCCAGGCCACTGCCTGTTCCTCTGCTTCCCTGTCCTGCGCTGCCCTGAAAATTCTTCAAATCCCTAAGAGATGATTTGTTCTCAAGGGGACAAGTGCTGCCCATGCTGCTCAGCGTGGGGAGAAAGCACGATAAAGAAGGAAGGAAGTGGCTGGAAGGTTTCTGGGTGGTTGGGTGGAGAAAGCAGACAACTTGCGTACAAATAAAACTCAAACATCCTCAGCTATTCACACCTAAAAAAAATGTCTCAGGTGTCCAGGCATCTTTGGAAATTTAAAAAAAAGCTTATTAATAAGCTGGCCACTCAACTCACACAGAAGAGGTTTCTGGTTGAAGGAAAACAAAAGCAAATCAACTTTTTTTTGGCAAGGTAACTTTCAAGTCAACTGTTGTGCTGCATCCTTTTGCCAGGGCTACCTTAAAGAAGCTGCTTCAGGTCAACAATCTAACAGAAAAAGAGCCCAGAATATTTTTTAAAAGATTTTTGTTGTTGTTGTTTTTTCCCTTTATTGAATTGGTTCTGCAAAGGGTCCAGTGCACTCTGGACACAGCCCAGTAGAGCGAGGACATGCCAGGAATGTGCTGGGAACAGGGAAAGTGGGGAGGAAAATGGCAGCAAACTATAATCAACTCATCGGCATCATCTAATCTCCACTTGAGTTCAGCGAGGCTGTGCGAATGCCTGTGCTGACATGGCCGAAGGAATAAACCAGGATCCAGAGGGATGCTGGCGCTCTCAGAAGTGGGCAAGGTTTATGGCAAAGGGCCTGACTCTGCTCTGTGCTCTGCCATTCATGGGGAGTATCTGCACTGGCAGCTGGGAAGATAATTCAGGCTGGAAGCAATGCCACAGGGATCAGCAAGAACCAGGGGGGATCCTTACCTGACTGCAGCTCGTGAACTTGGAAAACTAAACCATAAATGATAAAAGCCGGCAGAGAGCAGTGGAGGCGGAAACTGGAGAGCATTCTCTTCACTGCTGCACAACCTGGAGACAAGGAGGACAGGGAAAGGGCAAAAGGCAGGAGAAACAAGAGAATAAAAAAAAAAGGCAGAATTCACTTTTAAAGGGGTTTATTGCTGATTGCAGCCCCTTTTTATAATGTCTAGGGAAGAGCCTCAGATGCCGAAGGTTGAAATCGATTTTCCATCATCAGCCTGACTTTTCTACGCGCTTCACATACAAAGTACCGGACTGGTATAAAAAGTTGTAGGAATTTCCCATGGGGAAACAAAGGACAAGCTGCAACATCCCCTCTAATTCCATGAAAAAGTGGCAGTTGTTTTAATACGGAGCCCTTGCTTTTCTTATCCAGCCCTAAGAAGGAATGGAAAGGCGCAGGATGAGAAGGAGAAACCCAGACTGAATGCACGTGGAGCTGGGGCCACACGCTCCTCCTCTGGGACAAATCTGGGACTCGGTAGCACGTCCCCTGCCACTGCACCAAGGGCGGGAGGTCTCAGACCAGGGAAAGCAAAATAACCAAAACACTAATTCAACACCCAGCGAAGACGGGACCTGGCCCTGCTCTGAACCCCCCTGAACCCTCTTATCACTCGCTGACTTAGTCCCGGTTTTGTTAAAGAGCTTCGAAAACCATGACCAATTTTGGCAGATGGCAGAAAGCTATTTCAATCTGCAGTTTTCTGAGAGATCCCACGTACCTGGAGGCCCTGAACTCTTTCATGGGCTCTGGGCCAGGGCAGGAGCTGCTCCGCCGTCACCCGGTGTGTCCAGAGGGGTCACCCCGATCCGAGCTAAGCATTTCCCTGTCTGAAAATCAAACAAAAACGTCACTCTGCATCCCAGCCTGCCACCCGCTTCCTCCTGCACTGCCTCTGCTCAAAAATGAAAGTAGCTGAGTGATTTCGGGTTTTTTTGGCAATGCTTTTGCTCCGGAAATGCTGTTCTGGCAACGTCTC
>NW_009211510.1:4904-6192 GCF_000690835.1 Fulmarus glacialis | reverse complement strand
GCCCCCCCCTGCCACAGACACCCTCCACAGCTGCGTATCGCGGCCTTCTCCCAAGGCTCTCGCTGGACTTGGGGGGGGATGGTTACTGGCAGCGGTTTGCGTGTCACCCGGAAAGAGCCTGGAGGCAGCAGTGGGAAGGAGGGAGGTGACAGAGCTGGGATTCACGCCCAGGGGCAGCGCAGGGTTGGGAGCAAAGCCCAGCACTAGCTTAAAAATTGCTTAAAAACAATTCCCGCCCGGCCAAGAGGCAAGGCCATCGAGGATGGTTTGTTCAGAGAAAGCAGCCCCACCAGGTGCTCAGCCCAGCTGGGGCCAGCACCCTCCTGTCCCCCGCCAGGAGCGTGGGGACACGTGGGCGGTGAAAGCATCTGCTCGGGTAAAGGGACCTTATCAGGGACCTTGCCAAAAGGGATGACAAGGAAAAGAGAGAGGCGTACAGAGACACAGACCTGGCCAACAAATGATAGTGGAGATAAGTATAATAAACCATCATCACTCATGCTAATCGCTGGGCTATGACAAATCTGCCGGCATCACTTCAGGGCGGGCCAGCCTGGCTTTTGCGACTGTAAGGATGCAAAGCTGGGGGTTCCAGATACTCGGGGGTGTCAGTGGAAGTATATGAACAGCTAAAGGCATGTGCAGTGGAAGGGAATCAGGGAGGAAAAGGTGTGGGACAGGCAGAAAGGACTATAAAAGGGCCCGTGGGTAAAACAGAGTCAGTCTGCGCTTGGCTGGCTGGTGAGTCAGAGTCTCCAGGTCCAGGCAGGGGTATCAGGCAGGTGGAGGGTCCATGCTGGTGGCTGGGGGGGCCACGAGTGTGGGAAGCCTGTGGGATGAGTGTGTGAGTGCTGTGTGTTTGCAGTGAGCTTCAAGCTGGACCAGCCGGTGAGTAGGGGACCCGTGGGAGGGTCAGAGGGCCTGGGGTCCAGGCAGGCGTACCGGGCGGACAGAGGGGCCATGCCGGGCAGCCTGCTGGCCCTCGCCTGACCCTGCTTGAGGATCTGCAAATGCGCACGTGAACCCAGAGAGTGTCACATCTGTGCCTGCACTAGTGACTGGCAGTGAGCTTCAAGCTGGACCAGCCGGTGAGTAGGGGACCCGTGGGAGGGTCAGAGGGCCTGGGGTCCAGGCAGGCGTACCGGGCGGACAGAGGGGCCATGCCGGGCAGCCTGCTGGCCCTCGCCTGACCCTGCTTGAGGATCTGCAAATGCGCACGTGAACCCAGAGAGTGTCACATCTGTGCCTGCACTAGTGACTGCAGCAGGCTGTGACCAGGGTGTGCGTG
>NW_009211510.1:0-4873 GCF_000690835.1 Fulmarus glacialis | reverse complement strand
GGTACACATTTAACTTTGTCACTCGTTGACCCTGCAGGCGGGAGGCTCAGCAGCAGCCCCCACCCTGCCCTGCCCATGCCACCATGCGACACCGGTCCCTGACTGAATAGTCCCTGCCGAGCCAGTCTGTCCCCAGTCCTGGCTTCCCAGATCCCTGTCCCAGCACCAGACAGCAGAGCCATCTGGCAGCAGGTCCCCTGGTACTCTGCTTTATTTTGTGCACAACCAGTGGCTTTCAGAGTGATGTGACAAAGCAGAGTGGGTGCTACCTCCCAAGTTCCCTATGAACGGGGGTGAGGCCATCACCCCTGGGCACATGAAAAGCTGCCCAGAGAACAGAGAGGTGGGATGCAAAGCCCAGCACCTGCTGTCCCCCATTTAGCAGTTGAGCAATAGAGGCAACACATGCCCTGCAAACATCTCCACCCTGAAACCCATTGGCAGCATGACAAATCTGAGCAAGCAGCACGACAAATCTGAGCAAGCAGCACCTGCAAGGAGCCAGACCTCTTCCCTCATCACAGTACGCAGCCTGGACACCCAGAGCATGGCCACTGGTCTGTGGCTGGTGTCCCCAAGTGACATCCCACTGGGCTGGAGGTGCATGTGGTGCCGCTGACCCAGGAGGGCTCTGAGCATCCCGCCGCAGGAAGATACAGCGTCTTCCAGGGGTGCAGCAGGCTCTTATCACCCACCCGCAGCTGGCCAAAGGGAGGGGAGATGCGGCAGATCCTGTGATGCAAACAGGCCGGGGGCACTGCAGGAACATCGGCAGGGAACTCCCAAATTCCAGTGTTAGATGAGGTCACATGCCTGTTGGCAGCTTCAGGGCATGGGAGGCAGTTGTCAAGAAGAAGGGAGGTGGAAGCTCCCGTGGTGTGGTCCCCCACAGAGAGGCGAAGGTGCCGGACTCTCAGCTGTGCTCTCCAGGCCATCCAACCCCTCTGGACTTTAATCTGCTCACTCGAACAAGTTGGAAATGCTGTGCAAGCTCAATCCAGCCATGGGCTGATGAGGAGGTCGGGGAGTAGAGAGCAGACTGAAGACCTTTCAGACCCATCCAAAACCTTTCCTGGAGTCAGCCTGCAGGTGAGTGCTGTCTAAAAAGTGCCTGAATGCTGTGATTTTTCCATCATTCCTTCTGCTGCTTTATTGTCTTTAGATGGTCTCCGAGTCTTGCAATTTCCACTTTCAACAGGGAATCCTGCCTCCCCTTCTGTTGATTTTCTGCAGACATGCTGGTATCCAGGATGGAGAGAGAAAAGAGGGAGACCCTGGCCAATGAGGTGAAGACGAGTGGAAAAGGTGACTTTTTAGAAGGGAAGAGGAGGTGGAACTATCCTGTGTTGAGGAGAAAAATGCATCCCGCTTCCGCTGTGGAAGAGCTATTTAGGGTCAAAGCACCTGGGGCTTGTCCCAGCTTGGGCTTGTCACGGGGTTGGGACTTGGCGGCTGCAACACCCTCAGCTGAATTCCTCATGCTGTAGACCCAACACCAACACCAAAGACACCTGACCTGCCATCCTTGGCTCCCTCCATTGCCCATAGAAAGAAACAGGAATTTGGGGTCTTGTGGTAATGTCTGTGCACTGGTTTGTGCCCAGACGTGCCTGTTTCACTCTTGCAGCACTAGAGACATCCAGGCTCAGGTCCAGGTGTCTGCAGAGCAGATGTGCACCCATCTACTCAGGTGCATCCTCCTCCCGGAAACTGGGGTCTCCTTGGCCAGGGATTGCATGGAAGCTCCTGGATCAGGAGCAGGGACAGGATCAGGGCAGCATTGAGGCTGGGGCAGTCCGGCACGAGGGGGTTTCCCACCCCACGCTGGACATCTCTGGGCAGGGGAAAGGAAATCGCCCTGTTCCTTCTCTTGCTGGGGTGGATGCAGCCCCGACGCACCCCTGGGGCTGCCTGTCCTGAGCAGCTTCTCCTCCTTTGTCCCCAGCTGACGTGACTCTGGACCCAGACACTGCCAACCCCTTCCTCATCCTGGCTGGCGACCAGAGAGGTGTGGGACGGGGGGACAAGTGGACCTCACTGCCCAACAACCCCGAGCGGTTCGACACGGAGCCGTGCGTGCTGGGCAACCAGGGCTTTGCCGTGGGGAGGCACTGCTGGGAGGTGGAGGTGGCCGAGGGGGGGGACTGGTGGGCTCTGGGTGTGGCCCAGGACTCTGTCAGGAGGAAGGGGGTCCTCAGTTTTACTCCCCAGGAGGGGATCTGGGCCATTGGGCAGTGGTTTGGACAATACCACGCTTTCACTGACCCTGACTGGACGCCCCTGCACCTTGCCTGCCTCCCCAGGACCATCCAGGTCTGCCTGGACTTTACAGACAGGCAGGTGGCATTTGCTGATGCTGAAAATGAAGCCCCGATCTTTGCTTTCTGCCTGGCTTCATGTCCCAGGGAGAGGCTACGCCCATGGCTATGGGTGGGGATGGACTCGTGGCTCAAGCTGTGCCCCTGACACTGAGGGAGTGTGGGTGGCAGGAGGGAGACTAGAAAGGTGAACATCTTGGGTCTTGATGCTGGGAACTGGGAGGGTCCTGCATCCTGCCAGCTTCTCCTTGCATGGTTCCTCTGGCCACCAGGTGGGAGGACTGGCAGGTCTTGGAGATGGACACCACCAGAGAGCCCCCTTCATCCCCTCCACCCCACAGCTGGGACTGCAGAGACAACAGGGAGCACAGAGATTCAGTGCATAGAGGAGCTTCGTGCCAGGTGGCCCCAGGGCAGAGAAGTGGCATCGAGTGCCAGGGCACTGCAGAGCTGCTCTGTACAAGGCCATGAAAAGTACAGCAGGTTCAAACTCCTTAAAAGGTGCTGGAGTAGTCTCTCTGGCTTTTTTCAATTAAGCTTAAGGTGTACCTTCTGCAGCATGGACTTATCTTTGGGCCATAATCCCTTTGGAAGTATGCCTGCTGCAGCACAGACATAACCACGGCCACAGATGCTTCGAGATATACCTGCCCTGGCATGGGCTTATCCATGGCCACAGACTCTTCGGGGTGGTCCATAGACTACGGGAATGATATTTGTGTATTATATCAAAGGATGGGAAGGGGTGTAGTGGGTAATGAGGATGTATTGGACAGTGTGGGACATGAGCATGATGTAAATGGTACGGAATAAGGAGTGGGGAACATGCTGGTTTTGGCTGGGATAGAGTTAATTTTCTTCACAGTAGCTACTATGAAGCTATGTTTTGGATTTGTGCTGAAAACAGTGTTGATAATTCAGGGATGTTTTTGTTATTGCCGAGCAGTGCTTACACAAAGTCAAAGCCTTTTCTCCTCCTCACACCGCCCCACCAGCGAGTAGGCTGGGGGTGCACAAGGAGTTGGGAGGGGACACAGCCGGGACAGCTGACCAAAGCGATATTCCACACCATATGACATCATGCTCAGCATGTAAAGCTGGGAGAAGAAAGAGGAAGGGGGGACGTTCGGAGTGATGGTGTTTGTCCTCCCAAGTCACCTTTATGCGTGATGGAGCCCTGCTTTTCTGGAGATGGCTGAACACCTGCCTGCCGATGGGAAGTAGTGAATGGATTCCTTGTTTTGCTTTGTTTGCACGCGCGGCTTTTGCTTTGCCTATTAAACTGTCTTTATCTCAACCCATGAGTTTTCTCACTTTTAGTCTTCCGATTCTCTCCCCCATCCAACCAGGGCTTAGTTGCTGACTGGGGTTAAACTACCACATTACGTTAAAAACCCCCAAACATAGCTGGATGCTGGAGCTCATGATAACACTTATCTTCTCCATACATCCAAAGCCTCTCCTTGCCTTATTTCCAGTTCTTACTGACATTTGCATTAAGCACATTTCTTACAGCAGACCACTAGTAAAATCTATAGGGACAGACAAGGAAAGTAAGCAAGAAGTTGAGAAGTATCTGAAGTCCACAGGCAAGCCAATTCCCACAGATCTGCTGTTCTCTGATCTCCCCCCAGCAAGGTCTCCTTCTCCTCACATAGAATAGACTAGGCTAGAACAGCTCAGGCGGAAGGGACCTCCAACAATCATCTAGTCCAGCTGCCTGACCACTTCAGGGCTGATCAAAAGTTAAAGCTTGTTATTAAGGGCATTGCCCAAACGCCTCTCAAACACTGACAGGCTCAGGGCATCAACCACCTCTCTAGGAAGCCTGTTCCAGTGTTTGAACACCCTCTCGGTAAAAAATGCTTCCTAATGTCCAGTCTAAACCTCCCCTGGCGCAGCTTTGAACCATTCCCAGGCATCCTGTCCCTGGATCCCAGGGAGAAGAGATCAGCACCTCCCTCTCCACATCCCCTCCTCAGGAAGCTGCAGAGAGCAATGAGGTCACCCCTCAGCCTCCTTTTCTCCAAATGAGAAACCCAGAGGGCTCAGCCGCTCCTCAGAGGACATGCCTTCCAGCCATAGATCTGCTCTGGAGAACTGGCATTTTGGGGAAACGATGTTCAAAGGACATGCTAGTCCCCACTCCCAGGGACCTTGCTTTGTCCTCTTCTGCTAACTTCTGCTCTTAGGAGAAGAAAAGGTGAATGTAGGTGAAGGGGAACATTGCCTGGGTCCAGCCTAGATTTCATCTTCTCCAGCCACATTGCTGGTTGGACCCTCTTAGTGCCAACTCAGTTGTCACCTTTGTGATGGCAGCTGGGCACAGGCAACAGCATTAGTCTCCCTGATCTACTCCAGTAGCTTGAAAGAGTTGCAGCACTGGGTCAGGCACAGATATCCTGCCCTGGCACTAGGGGATGGGCTCACCAACCTCTCTAGCACTGTATGGGGACACGCGACATCCTATTGCACCTGGGCTCTGCACATCCGTGGGACCAGCAATCTGGCAAAGCAACCCCAGAGCTGACGAGCGGCAGCTCTGACTCAGCGTG
>NW_009211509.1:0-304 GCF_000690835.1 Fulmarus glacialis | reverse complement strand
TAAATCGGGCCATAGGAGGCTGTTTTCGAGCCCCCAAAACGCAGGACTGAGTCTCTGAAGCCCCCCCAAACGCAGGACTTGGTCTCTCTGCCCCTAAACTGGCCAAATGAGCCTGGTTTCAAGCCCAGAAAAACCAGGACTTAGTTTCTGGCTTTGAGCTGCAAAATGGAGGACTTGGGCTCTGTTTCTAAGCTCTGAGCCTGGTTTCAAACCCTAAACCCGCAGGACTTGGTCTCCACTTCTGAGCTGTAGATCTGGCCAAAGGAGCCTTGGTTTGAGCCCCCCGAATGCAGGACTGAGTCTC
>NW_009211508.1:1721-2996 GCF_000690835.1 Fulmarus glacialis | reverse complement strand
AGGGGAGCCGGGAACCCCGGGTGGGACCCACGGCGGGACCCGCTGCCCGCAACTACCCCCTCCTGCAGGGAAACTTCTTCTGCAATATATACATTTTTTTAATTGCAGCAATCTTCTCTCTGCAACGAGAAGCTTGCCGTGGGGATGAGGATGTCCCCAGGCTGGTCCCGCTGTCCCCTCTGGGTCAGCCCTTCCCAGCACCCCTGCAGCCCCCCAAAACGGTGCCAGACCACAGCTGTCGTCTGTGTTTGGCCCCTCGTGCGTGACCGCGTCGCCAGCGCAAGCTGCACCCAGCTCACCCCCTGCCCCCACCAGTAAGTCGCGGGGTGGGTAACCCCATATCACAACGGGAGCCCTTGGGCACAGGGAGACCTTGGGGATGGGGAGCCCTCGGGGACAAGCTCCTTGTGTCACCCCAAAAGGGACGTTTGGGAGAGCTAAAACGCATCTTAAATCGCGTCAGCTGGACCACAGCCTGCCCTGTCCTTCCCGGCCAGCCCGGGGAGGGTCCCAGCGCGCGTCCCCGCTGCCAGACTGGGAGACCCACCTCCTCTTTGCACGGAGGTTACCGTGAGCCCTCGGGCTCCGTTCCAGCGCCGCAGACTCGATAAAATCTGTGCTTTGTGCGCCAGCTCCTTCCTGTTTTTGACTACAAAACTGTCAGCGCTTCGGATTTTCATTTCTTTTTTTTCATCTTTCGGTGAACTCTAAGCCAGTGGCACCTAAATCTCCTTGGCGAGCAAACTGCTTCCAGCACTTTGCAAATCCTTAGGGTTGGATTACAACCTGGGAAATGCTCCATCCCGCTGGCTGGCACGGAGCGGGACACAGTGCTGTGGGCCATGGTGTGCTCAGGACACGGGGCATCCCCCACGCGGACGTGATGGACGTGAAGCAAAACCTTGGCGGGGCCGAAACGTGAGCAGGAGCGTTCAGCTTCCAGGCACCCGTTGCAATAAAAGCACATTTCTAAAAGTGTTTTTGCTACTTATGCAAACCGGAGGCGATGGCTGTGGCTTCAGCCATCCCGATGTTTGGTGTCTGGTGGTCCCAGCGCAGGGACCCGCATCCCTGTCCCCAGTCAGGCCCGTGGTGAGGGGCACGGGACACCCCCAAACACCAGCCCAACAGCTTGGCACAAAGCTGCCGCTGCGTGTCGTTATTCAGACGAGAAATCCGCATTCCCGAAGCATTTCCTCGGAAGAAACCCAAGATTTCTTCAACACTTTTCACTGGTGGAGAACACCACGAGCGGCGCGGGCTGCGGCAGGCACC
>NW_009211508.1:1243-1633 GCF_000690835.1 Fulmarus glacialis | reverse complement strand
GCGCTCATCCCTAACTCCAACGGACCCGGGGAAAAAAGACCATGGAAAACCAGCCCCACACCCAGGAGGGCAGGCACAGCGCCTGTGCGCTATGGGAAAAAGCAACAGAGCTGGTTTATTATCTTATTTCTTTGCATCATGGTTTCTATTAACAATGCTGACCTCCAGGTCAGAAGTTTCCTGGCAGCCCCGGGCAGCCGGGAAGGGCCGGCTCTGCTCCCGGCACAGAGCGAACAGCGGCTCATCCCCAGGATCGAGGCCCGCGGGTGGGTTTACAGCTGGTGGAAATCCCCCCTGAAACCCCAGCTCTATGGCCTCAGCGGGAAACTATGTCCTGGAGGACGGCTGCCACTCGGCCACTGCTGAAGTAGGGGCCGGTGCCAACATACA
>NW_009211508.1:0-1055 GCF_000690835.1 Fulmarus glacialis | reverse complement strand
CAGTGAGCGTTGCAGAGCCCAGTTGCATTCCCTGGTTGCACATCGCAGTTGCACGCTGCAGTTGCACGCCGCGGTTGCACAGCCGGTTGCATGCCCGGGTTGCACACCTGGTTGCACGCCCCAGTTGCAGACCTGGGAGCCACCCCCTCTCCGGAAAGGCACACTTTCTGCACCCTGTTTTCTTGCAGGTTTTGTTTTTCATCCTGTTTTCCCCCAATATCTGAGCAGCGGCGATTCCCAGCCCCTCTGGGCGCAGCCGGGACCTGCTGGAGGGTCGCTGGAGGCAGCACGGCTCACCCGCGGGGAGACCACTGGGGAGGGCGAGCAGGCACCAATCAGCACCGTCCAAACGAGCCGCTGACGAGCGAGGAGGAAGCACCGCATCGCTGCCTCCACGCGGATGTGCTTCCGATGCTGAAGGAAACCATGCAAACCCCACGGGGTGCTCGGGGCCAGCGGGAGTTTTGGCCGTGAGGACGGTAAAGCAGAGCCAAGACGCATTCCTCATCCCCCCAGGAAAAGAGGAAAACTGAGCCAGCAAGCCGTCCCGCACCTGAACTGGGATTTCCCACCCCAAAATGGAAGGAAAACAGAAGGGATTCGGGGAGTTTTGCAACATAGCTGCCATCGGAGCGTTTTGTCTGCCGTGCTGAGAAGGAGAAGTGAAAGGAGGCTGTTATTTCAGCGCCAGAGCAACACCACCGTATTTGCATGTACTCACGATGAAACCGCTGCCTGGCAGAACTAGGTCATTGGAAGGGAGAGAAATAAAGCGAGCAAAGGCTGGCGGAGGGGAGGGGAGCGCGGGCGGAGGGGAGGGGGCCAGGGCAGAGCGCCCCGGGCCCGTGTTGCCCCTGCACCCAAGTACACCTTCTCCCCCCTAACATGTCCGCTGGCCATGGGTTGGTGGTTCACCTGCGACTTCAGCTCTTTGCCGTCTGTCCTAGTTGGCCACTTTCTCCACCCAGAACTGCAAATGTTTTTCCAGCCCGATAACCCGTTTCCCATCTCTGCATGTCCCCGGGAGCCGTGGGCTCAGCGCCGGGCCCAGCCCG
>NW_009211507.1:0-9721 GCF_000690835.1 Fulmarus glacialis | reverse complement strand
CCCCTCGGGCCTCCCCCGCCGAGCACCGGCCGGGCTCTCCCGGCGAGAGCTGCACCGCGGTGCCGCCCTCCGGGTGAAAACCGCGTTTAATACGCCCTCTCCTCCAGGCCAGGGCAGGCTGCAGCAGCGTGGCATAAAACAAGCGGTAGAAGAAAGTCAGGAAAGGGGACATGCACTAAGCCAAATCACTGCAACAAGAGCTGAGTGACGTATACATACTTCACGTTTTTTCTCTGAACTCCCAACCATTCCACAGGGGAAGACCACTCAGGGGTTGAAATCTTCGCAACACTTAGAGGACGCTAGAGCAGCCAGGCTGCTGAAACCAGAGAACAGCCTCAGGAAACGCAGAATGAGCAGTTTGGGAACATCTTCTACGGCACTGCGTGGCCTGGCTAGATACAAACAAAGCCTGAACTCATCCACCATGGGTGCGTGGCTCAGTACCAGCCTCCATGGCTCTGACAGTCCCTCTCGGGCACAGCGGTGGGACCGGGCAGCACAAACCTCCTCGGCTGATCCCCCTTGGTGTGGTTCTCAACAGCGATACCCAAAGCATCACCCCATATTGCAGAGGGGATGGGATGGTTCTGCCTGCTGCTGAGGAGCACCCAGGAGCCAGTGATGGGAAGGGAAAACCAGATGGCTCCTGCTGCCCCACACTCTGGATTATCCTCCCTTTTGGGCAGCAGGAGGGCCACGGCGGCCCTGCGGGGTCCAGCTGAGCGTACGGACTAGGAGGAAAGGAGTAAACAAACTGCAGCCAGACATGAGCATAACAAAATATTTAATGTACCTTTTCTCAAAGGTAGGCACACGTTGTGTGCATTCTGCTCAGATGCTTTCAGACAACAGCAGCTGCAAAAGATCCACTCAGGCAACACAGCAAAATGCCGCAGAGAATTACAGTTCTACATCACAAGAGAAACTTAAACCCAAATTAAATACAATCTGTTCCAAGCCCAACTCTAAAACATTCATTTCTTTTAAAAAATGATGCTCTGCAGCTCTGGATGAGCATCCTGAGAATAGGACTGTCCTAGGAACTCGGCGAGCCAGCTGGCGCTGCAGGAAACAGTGTGTTCATCACAGAACTTGTGCGTCAATGTTCTCCTGTTCAAGGCCAGCTAAGAGTGATGGTGGATCCCCTAACAGCCACAGCGCAACTTGTCTTGAACACTTTGCCTGCTAAAGTGCTTTTGGACATTCTGATGGTAAAAGGCACTAGAAGAAAACAAACGCAATTGCTGAGCAGCTTGTGAGGTGAATTTCAGGCAACGCAAATCCCTGCTGATAGGATTACATCAGAGTGAAATCCCAGCCATCCCAATGGACAAACTCCAGCGCAGCCTCATGAGTCTGTCACCGCGTTGAGTCACTTGAATGTGAACTGCTGCGCGCAGTTTCCGAGAGCAAATCTGTTCCAGCATATGGGAGAACAAGGTGACTACAGATCTCTCCCATCTCCTCTAATTCTAGGAAATTTAGCTTCAAATGGCATGTGTTTTGCAAGAGCAGCATCAGAAACAAGACCTGTTCTCCTAGTGCTTTGCACTAAACTAGTCTCAGTCCCAAAGAGAAAATAATATTCCTGTTACAGTCCTTTCCCCAGCAGCGACTCCCAGTTAGCAAAGTGCACGTCAGAAATTTATGACAGATAGATGCTGCTGACCAGAAGCGAGTGATGAAGCGACTCTTAGGTGCAACTTCTAATATTGTATAGTTGGGGTTGTCACTTCTTTCTCCTTCACTCACTAGAAGATCAGCTGCTTTTATGGGCCTATAACATTTATGACTAACAGCCCAAAGGGATATATAAACCAGGTTGCGTGCCAAAGCGCTCCGACCAGGGAGTGCCTCTTCCACAGCCTGGGCCAGACTGGCACAATAACTTGAACTCTGACTTTGCCATCTGTTGGATGGAGGCAAGCTCATTTAATGCAGAGTGGAGGAAAAAAGTATCCCAGAGAAGAAAAGCGGCTCTATACTTTCCATTGCTGCCCTCTCTGTGGAACAGCCAAGTTGCATGCCCCTAAAGCTGTTTGCCTGCATCACCTCAAGCTCCACAGCACACTTGAATATCATCTTAGCAGAGCAGAGTTTTCTGTTCTTTATTCTTTGCCCCTGTAGCAACCAAAGCAACTCACTCCCTGTTTCAGAGATTGCAATTCCCACTGCCTAGTTCCTAACCATTTTCCCTCTATTCTGTGCAGTTTAACAGCAGCTCTTTGACATAAAGTAGAAAACAAGAGTCTTGTAATGTTTAGACAGGATGGATGAGTCCCGATTTCCAATGGAAGACTAGGTCAGCACAGAAAATTTCCTACTGTGGCCAGTCCTGTCCTTGCTAACCATGACAGCATTCCTCTCTACCAGCAGCCAAAAGACAGTAACAACCCCAACCTGTTTGTGCCTGTTTTGAAATGAGGTATTTTTCTCCCTCAGAAGGATGCCATGAGGTTAAGTTCATTACTGGTTATGATGTCTTTCCAAGAACAACAGATGAACAATAAACAAAGGCAAAATATCTTTAAGAAGATTTTGGGGGAATCTCAGAAGAGCCTAAATAACACAGGAAAACGCCAATAGGGTTGAGGCACTTTGAGAAACTTTACTCCACATTCTTTGCATTTTCTCCTCTAAGCAAAACTGCACATTTTTAGAGTACAGGCAGCTAACACTCCCTCTTTGAGGCTCACATATTAGCCTCCTGCCTGACACTGACGCTACTTAGTGAATTTAATTTTACGTAGCTCTCAAAGTCACCTGCAGTGAAACAGCTGCTTTGCACTCCAAGATCTCAAAACCACAGCAGACACGAACTTATTTGGCTTGGGCTTGCAAGGAATCTCTCTAGATATCTCAGCCACCAGTGAAACAGCTGCTCTTTAAAAACAGCCTCTCACAACAGTTCAGAATAAGTGAGCAATGCTGATATGCTCAAAATCATCAGGAGAAGTTGCATCAACAGAATGGAATTGATCATGCTGGAATTTGGCCAGGCCATTTGGGATCAACACCCTGAATATTGCAAAAGACCCACGAAAAGCTCTGCGTTAAGAGAAGAACCATTAAACCATCCTCTAAATAACTGCAGTGCTCTGCCCTATCCGCCACTCGCCAGATGACTAACATGCTTTTGTATCACAGCGGCTCTTCCTCGGAAGTCTGCCTTCCACACACTGGTCCAACCACACCCTGCTCAGCTTGAAAAAACAGAGAATAGAAAAGGAAGAAAGTAATTTTCCTCTTTTCCCCTGTTACGTAAATCAGAGTTGTTGGTTGGTTGTTTTGTTTTTTTTTTTAACCATTCATAAAACCTTTGAAACGCCAGAAAAACCCTTCTCCAGCTCTAATTCAATCATCTTTTTCTTGTCAAACACCATGCTAAGCCAACCAATTCCGATTTGATGTTCAGTCCTCTCACTTCAGCTGATCTTGTCAAAACATTTTCATCTGTCAGCACCACTGTAGGACTGAGGTTCAGAAATGTTTTGAGGCCACTACAGAAATACTTGCTGGAAACATTCAAAGGTGGTATTGGAGGAGAAGAAAAAAAAAAAAAAAAAGACATTTACTAGTTTCCACAGGACTTTTCTTTCATTATTCCAACTTAGACTAAATATTTCTAAAACTCTATACAGCATTTGTTTACTCACTGCACTGAAGCAAAGAACCCTGAAGTAAGAATTGGGCTTGTGTGTTGAATCCCCTTAGAGCAGGGTTCTTAATCTGCAGGTCTACTTGTAAAAAGCGTGACTGAGGCAATGCAAAACCCTAGGAGATGTATGGCAAGACACGCAGGAAGAGAAATGGGCACTTAGGATACAATCAAGCTCCCCAGAGTTAAAGGAAGAGCAAGTTTGGGTCAGCAAGAAGATTCTGTGTTTAAGGTGGCTGAGAATGCACAGCCAGCAAGTGGTAATCAAGAAGTAGCAGCTGGCAGCAAAGAAAAGGAAACCGGAGGTCCTGTGCACACTAAAGCGGTTTTAACTGACTTCACAACAGCAGAACAGAGCTACCTGTGCAACACGGAGAAAAGAATATGGTGCAAACAGCAGGCCGTAGAGCAAGGAAATAAAACTGTGCGGATGCAGTGACAGGATGTGATGTTCCATTGGTTAAGCAGGACTAGGTAGGCCAGGACCCCTCTCTGTGATCCAGGGCAAGCACAGGAATTCACCCACTTTATCAGGTGTCTTTTCAGAGCACAGTCTCTGCTAGCTAGTTGTCCATTGGTTCCCCTCTCCCCACACTAAACGTGTGCTGATATTAGAGGAGACAGAGTAAAAAAGTGCTCAGTTGAACAGCTTCCAGCAAAGCAGTTCAGTGTCTTCAGCAGAACTGCAGTTGCCTTCTCCTTCTGCTTGGTCCCAGGAGGTGATTTCCTACAGGCTGGTAGAGCTCTGGGACCTCTGACATTTCCAACATGCTCATGACAGAGCAAAGCCATCAGTTTCCCCTCCTCCCAGAGAACACCAGGTAATCATATACATGCCTCTTTCAGCCTGCCTTCCTTGCAGTGCTGTCGGTGTTCTTCAGGGCACACAGGAGGCTGCAGAACAGCTCATACCAAAAGAAGACAAGGCCAGTAGAGACAGCAGCCTTCAGCAAGCTGGGCGAAAGGCCCTTAAAGAATCCACCCGGGCCCTCCTCTCGCATAATCTGCCTTATGCAGTCCAGGAGACCCCTATACATCCGTACCTGAGAGAGAAATGGCGAAGAGGTTAAACAAGAAAACTCCAGGACAACTTACCTGGAAAAGAACACAGAGTTCCCCAAACTATACCACAGAAACATAATCTAGACGTGCAGCCTGGAGATGCCTTTCTGGCTATTATTATAACTAACTGAAAGTTTCAGAGAGCCAGTTTGTAGAGGGTGGGGTAGAGGAAAAGTACATATTTTGCAACAGCAATAGCTTATGCAGATTGAATGGCCGTAAAATCTTTATGCTACAACAGCATGTATTATTTATGGTACAAGTTTGGGAAGTAATTATTTCAGATTGTGCTGCTACTGTTTTCCATCCCCTTCACTCTCTAAGGAGGAACAACTTTTCATTTTTCTGACAGAAAGAAAACACAGCTACAGCACTTAGAAGTCTCTAAATTAGCTATCTGCATGTCATGGTGTCGCATTGCGAAGGTTTAACATCTTGTGACACATCAATGCTAAGAACAAATTCTGTACCTCACTGGAAGAAGAAAAGCATC
This sequence comes from Fulmarus glacialis, assembly GCF_000690835.1. Taxonomy (NCBI): domain Eukaryota; kingdom Metazoa; phylum Chordata; class Aves; order Procellariiformes; family Procellariidae; genus Fulmarus; species Fulmarus glacialis. The sequence continues at coordinate 4,505 of NW_009211507.1, read as the reverse complement.
CAATGCAATAGGTTAAGACTTCACTTTCCTATCCCAGAGTTTTTTGAGGTACAGAGTGATTTGCTTCTCAGATCCAAGGAATTTGAAGGAAAAAAGAAGATTTCCACATTTCATGGAAAAAAAAGAGATCGTTCCTTGGAAGTTCTGTATTTGTCTTACAGTGTACTTCAAGGTGGTAAGGATGGTGCTAAAGAACACCAGAAGTATTTAATTTGCTTTGAATTTCAGGATGTTCTGTACATAAGACACATGCCAAACACTTGGTGCCCATTCCTTGTATCAAAATATTAACTGCAGAAAAGGATCCTGACAGATAGGCAATCCCAACATAAAGCTAGTGTCATCCTCTGCTAGTAATGTGGTCCTGAATCACAAATACCAAGCTGCAACTAGAAAAGTAAAGTAAATCGAAACCCCTTTGCCTGCCTAACTCATCCCCAGCTCTGAGACAGCCAACTTGATGGAAATGGATGAGAAGGCAGAGCAGAGGTATGTTGGACAATGTCATAAAATGAACCCAGTTTATTCATACAGCTATTCCCATTATTAAGTGAGACCAATGCTCAGCGTCCAGAAACTCCCTGGGAGCTCCCAACCTGAATATGAACACAACAGGTGCCAGTGGTGAATCATCACTGCATTCTGGTGATGACTGGCTCTGGATTGTCTTGATGCAAATCCACCCTTATGAAAATTAGTCAATTAAAACATTTCTCACCTGCCCAAACGCTGCCCGGGCATGCTCAAAGCCACCCACTTGCAGTCTTTTTTTGAACAGGTCAAAAGGGTAAGTGAGGGTTTTGCTGATGATTCCGGCACAGCTGCCACAAACAAGGTTTTTAACATTGCCTGAAAAGCAGAAAGGGGAGAGGATAGCAGGGAAGGAAAAAAGATCAGCAGGGAGTTCTGATTAAAGAGCACGAGAGGTAAGTTTAAAGCACTTTTCACAAGAAGTAAGGCCAAAAAGGCCCTTTAAAGTTACATCACCTCTTCTGCATAGTTTGGGCCGCAGAACCTCAATCCGTATTTTCTACATCAGGCTCACAATGTCTGTTGGAGTCAGAGCATTACAGCTAACCTTGGTTCATTACACTGATTTATGCTTTTGCTCTGCCAAGTGGCATTGCACAAAAAAACTCCAGTCACCAGAGAACCTGCTACTAGTGGATGGAAAAGTTGTCATGCCCCCCAGTAAAAGCTCAGTCACTGGAAATCTTGCACTCCTGATTGCTCATACTGACTTATTCTGGATTGGAATAAGTTACAAGTTGACACTGCCTGATGATTTCTATGATTCTACTTTGGCAATATCTGTGCAAGGGTAAGAATGAGATATGGAAAACTGAGATACTTTTCAGATGTTGCATCAAAAAGGGTGATAGGACAGAAAACTGAGCTTATGTCAGTCTCCCAAACTAGCATTCATCCTCTCTTTCTCTCCAGATCGCAGACGTCACCCTCCCAAGTGCCTACCTCCTTTCTTTCCTTCAGCTGGAATCACCCATTCAGAAAACTGTTGCAGGATGTTGTAGAAGGAGAACTGGAGACCAGCATACGGAAAGATAGCAATGATTGTGGGGGTCAAACCTCTATAGAAAGTCCGAGGCCCTTCTGTCTGGTATATGGTCACCACTGCATGGCGAAGGCTGCGATAGAGCTAGACAGTAAAGAAGAGGCTGACTCTCCAGTGAAACAGGCTTAAGAACAGCAAACCAAAGGTCAGGTTATTTCCCAGTAATGAGGATAGGAATTTCCCGCTGCCCAAAATACAATTGACTGATTTTCAGCACAAAGCAACAAATAAAGTGATTTTGCACATCTTCACACAGTATTCTCAGCTAAGCCCTCGTGACTCTTCTAAGTAAGCTGACAACCTAAATCTACCTCTGAGCCACAAGAGATTAACTGAACGAACGATCATTAGCTCTGCACTGAAAGGCCTGGGCTGACATTGTATCTCACATCCAAGCTGTGCTCCTGAGAGGAAGAAACAAGACACAGAGCTGAGAGCTGTGGCCTGAGACCACTTCCATCACAGACACGATTATCTTTCTCTTAACAGCTCTGCTTGCTCCTGCAACAGAATTCATGTAATATATATTGTGATTCTACTGCAGGCTAAGTCAAAAAACAGAAACGGCTCGGATAAAAACCCATATGAGTCTAGATATTACAGACCTAATTAGCATGGAGACCAATTCTTGCATAAGTAAGAACATGAAACACAGGTGAAAGGTGACTGGTTTCAAGTATCATCCCCACCATTATCTAAACATCACTCTGTGCAAGTGGAAAGTTTCAAACACGCAACGTTTGACAGATTGGGGAGTGTATTCTATAAATGGCCACCAGCCGAAATGAAAATTGAGTTATCCTGTTAAGGACAGTTTCTCCTTTCTGGATCACCTGTCAGGAGTCAAACACAATCAGGAGCAGCAAAACATAATTAAGAAAGCTGTGTCAACAGCACAGAGGATAACTTGGCAACAGTGCAAACATTGCCCAATAACAGCACCTGTTCCTTTATGCTAACCCACAGACTGTTATGTACTTTTCAAACCTCCTGTATTCATACACATGAAATATTGCTACCGCTAGCAATAATTCCAAGCATTAATCCTCAGCCATACCTTAGGCTCACCCTGAGCAGCAAAGCGGGTGCGTAGTGTGTCAACAGGTTGCCAGCCAGTCCACCGCAGACGAAGTGCACAAAGGAATCGCGGGCATTGTATGAGGTGACGTTGTGCACCAGTTTTGTCAAGCTTTCAAACGCCATGAACTTAAAGAAACAAACAATACACAGGTCAAGGAGTCAATCCTTATCACCGACATGGATCTCCCACTCCTCTCTCATTTCACCAAAGAGCTCCACCCACCGCTTGTAACCACCTTCTCTCTCTGTCCTTGAAATGTCCTCCCCAACTTGCAACCTGTTGGAGCATGTGCTCAAAGAATACTCTGTAAAAATCACTGAGCAGCCCGGGGAATGCTTGGGATATTCTGATCTCTGACACTTCTGCTAAATCTTGCATTTAGAATTGTGAAAAACTCATTTTAATGCTCTATGTATCCTGAAGAGTATTTGCTATATTACAGGCATGCTGCCCATTATTCTTTCAACCGCTGCTCATAAAACACGTTGTTAATATTTACAAATTAAGCATAACAATGCTGTGTAAAACACCATCATCAGCTTCATTGATTTTTTTACTAACAAGCTGTTAGGGCGACAGCGTGAACCAAAGCAAAAAACTACACAGACTTGGAACATGAACAGCTAAGCCAAGTGTCAGGAACAAACAGCGCTTGTCTGCGACACCAGATACAGCCAGAACTCAGTTTGCTCTAGCTGTACTACAGGCTGGCCAGACAGGCCGTTCAGCAAGCTCAGGAATATTAACTTAGGAATTATACATCAGCATTATACAGCATTATACAACTACACATCTTTGAGACTGGAGCTGGCTTGCATCAGTGCAGTTTAAACCTGCACCTTTCTGCATCTGCCCATGCAGCCAGTCTGAAGAGGAGCAAAGCAGAGTCCTATGTATGTACACTGGGCCTGGTTGATGTCTGATCACCTTACCTGAACAGCTCCGTAGCCAACTGAAAGGAACTGAGCAGGAACATGGCCCTTCCAGAAGGCTACCAACCCCTCTTCCTGGAAGATGCGCTGTACAGCTTGCAAGATGCCATGATACTTAGCCCCTGGGTTTCTTGAGGAGAGCTGCTCGATCTGAAGCTGGAGGAAAAGAGAGAAAATATTTTCAATTCCACGTTGCATTTCAACAAGGTTGAAGTGTCCAATTCAGGAATTCACAACCCTAACAGCCAACCAATGCTAAGAGATGACACTATGCCTTCCCACAGAATCACATCTAGAACTGACTAGGATGTTATTTATGTAGGGCTCTAAAAGAATAAAAACATGCATGTAACACAAAGGGAATCAGTAGGGATGATGGTGAAATTCAGTTACATAGCAGAGATCATTCACAAAAACAGAAAGAATAAACTATGAAAAACACAAGATCCCATTCAAATACTCAAGTTAAGTTACATAAACAGAAGCGGTGGACACAAGATAGCCCTACTACCTTGCATAACCTGTATAAGATATAGGTGAGGACTGACGAGCAGATTTAATGCTCTCTGGTTGCACAAGTGACCTGCTCATCCAGGCCAAGATCAGCTCTGCTCTGTAACAGGCTCTTTCACTCCCTGTCCCCGAGCATGCCATGAGGAAGGTACCTGAAAGCGGATCTTAATGACATCCAAGGGGCTGACAAGGACCCGAGTGACCAAGCCAGATGCTGATCCTGCTGCAGCCGCTTCCACTGCGGAGACGCACTTGGCCTCAGGGTCATAGCCGACCATGCCTGCCTGGTGTCTCCGCAGCCTGGGCAGGGGGACAGGGTGCCCCAGTGAGCCCTACCCACTCCTTCCCACACCAAGGCTCTACAGTCTTACCCCACAGCACCCCTCCACCCCAAAGCTTCCCCTCA
>NW_009211506.1:0-2111 GCF_000690835.1 Fulmarus glacialis | reverse complement strand
CCCCCCGCCCCACTCAGAGCTCTCCCTTTCCCGGCAGGTTGTTACAAGATCACTACGGTGTTTAGCCACGCTCAGACCGTCGTTTTGTGCGTGGGTTGCTCGACCGTCTTGTGCCAGCCCACGGGGGGCAAGGCGAGGCTGACAGAAGGTGGGTAACAGGCCCGGGGGGTGGGTTACGACCGCCCCCGCCTCCTCGGGGGGCTCCCGGAGCGGTCTTTGAACCCGGGGTGGCTCTTCTGGGCTGGAAGATTATAAAAGCCACTCAGTTATGGGCACTTTCAGCACTGGGGTGGTGCTTTTCTCTTAAAACAAGGCAAAACCTGCTGAATTTGGGCTGGTGAGACGAGGAAATCCCTGTACAGAAGGGATTTAAAGAGGCTGCGGTGTTTCTGACTGCTCCGCTTATTTTTTTTTTTGTTTTCCCTTCCTCAGGCTGCTCTTTCAGACGAAAGCAGCATTAAGCGAAGGGAGCGGGGGATGGATGGGACTACTCGCACAGAGCGCAGGAGCAGGGGCTGCCACCGCAGTGTCCGGGCCTGACCCCAGCGCGTGAGCAGGTGTCCACGGGAGGCCAACCGCAAATGTGACTTTCATACTGTCCCTGTAGCCCCACCCATCTTGCTGTCAATAAATTTTGGATAAAATACATACAAATCAGTTTGCTTTTAATGCTCTGATTCTTCGCTGTGAGAGAAGGGTGGTTTGGCAGTGGTTCTGAAGTTGTTTTGTGTCTCCCCCAGGTAGTTAAGTGATGGAAGTTGACAGGTATTAACCTTTGAACAAACGAAATGCTTCCTTTTATTCAGGCCAGAAGCAAAACCATCCCCACGTGCAGCGTAGGATCTCTCACCGCTGTAATGTTGCGTTCTCCTTACTTCCTTCTGCTCCAGAGCCCCGGCTGAGTCCTGTTTCATGCTGGGAACCTACAGGAGGGTAGGAATATCCTGCAAGGAGGGAAATGTAGGGAGGCTGCTCTGAATATCCGAGTATTCCCAGATAGTTACCTTCAATATTGGAGTCGCAAGCAGAAGGTTTCCTTTCTTGTCACCCCTTTCGTCTGGCTGAGGCTCAGATCGGCTCCTAACCGCAGGGATGATGGCTCAAGGGAAATGATCGCTGTCAGGTCCAATCTTTTCTAGAATGACCCGAGTTTGTTTTCTGAAGCTCAAAAAAGTGAAAAGCAGACGTGCCTAATTTCCCTTTGTAAGCTTTAAGGCCAAAAGTACGCATTTCCCCTGTCCATAAATGTTAATTACTGAACTATAAACCTCTTCTTTCACTTGCTGAGGAACGTAACGGCTGCGGATGCTAAAACAGCAAAGAGAGTGAAGAGGAGAATCTGCCCAGAGCCCATGAGCTGTTGAGGGATTCCCGCTTCGCTGACCCGAACGGCTGCGCACAGGTAGCTCCCAGTTTGCAATTGCTTCAAAGAAAAAGCTTCCCTTAACTGCCTGCGTTCAGGGCAGGGGTGTTCAATGCCCTTCGGATCAGGGGAGCGGAGAGAACAGAACATCTCCCTGCTCCGTTTACCCATTTCGCTGTGGCAGGAGCAGTAAGTTGAGGTGAATTGGAATCTCGTAACTGAGGTTTTGACACCACTATTGTATTTTTATCGCATCAGAGAATGGTTTGGGTGGGAAGGGACCTTCAAAGACCATCTAGTCCAACCCCCTGCCTTGGGCAGGGACATCTGCAACCAGATCAGGTTGCTCAGAGCCCCGTCCAACCTGACCTTGGATGTCCCCAGGGATGGGGACACCTCTCTGGGCAGCCTGTGCCAGTGTCTCACCCTCATTGTAAAAAATTTCTTCCTTATATCTAGTCTAAATCTACTCTTTTTTAGTTTAAAACCATTCCCCCTTGTCCTGTCGTTACAGGCCCTGCTAAAAAGTCTGTCCCCATCTTGTAAGTACTGACAGGCCGCAGTAAGGGCTCCCCGGAGCCTTCTCTTCCCGGGCTGAACAACCCCAGCTCTCCCGGCCTGTCCTCGTGGCAGAGGTGTTCTGTGAGGAAGCCTCTTACCTCTCGCTGCTCCTGCTGCTCTTCAGCCTGTGAGAGCCTGGGAAGTGTTGATGAAACAAAAAACCCAGGGATTTAACATGAAAACCAGG
>NW_009211505.1:0-1641 GCF_000690835.1 Fulmarus glacialis | reverse complement strand
GGTAACATGGAGAATTTTGTATGGCTGCTGGTCCTGTATGCTCCATTCTTTGGCCAGAGTTACCTCTTGGTCCTTGTGACATTTTCTGATTTCAGGTGCTTTATCTGTCATGATGTTTTTTTCCTAGCCATGCTGTTGCACTGACACGTGATTCTGAGCGGCTAGGAGAGGTGAAGAGGAGGATCAATGTCTTGCCTTTGGGAAGGTAAAGTTTACTCCCTGTGTAATCCCTGGGCCTCACTTTGCTCTGTGAAATGGCTACGAGGCAGATCTTTACATCCCCTGAACCACTGGGGTTTGTATGCCATATGCTCTGTAGAGCTGTGAGGGCACAAGCCTTGCTTCTCTCGCCAAAGAGCAGGCTGTTCCAAAGAGAAGACACTCACCACAGAGATACTGTTCTTCTCCCTTCTTGAAATCAAGAACTACAAGGCTTTCATCAAGCAAACCTTCCTCTTCCTCTCAAGAGAACTTCTGGTTTAGTTCAGAGTTTGCTGAGCCTCAGGCCACACTGTGTGACACCAGAATGAACTGGGGGAGGGAAGCCCTCAGAGAGGTGTCATCACTGCCTGCTAGAGCTCAGTTTTGGTTGGGATATGCAGGGTATCATGCATGACGTGTTTCTTTCTCCCCTGGCAGCGGTGCTCTGGCTGGCAACGCACTGGAAATTGATAGAGAGCTTCTGCGTAGCGGTAAATGTCTCCCTATGACTGTGAGGCACAGGTCTACTCATAATATCTGGGAGTTGGGGAAACATTGATACATTATCCTGATGTTATTTTGGATGTGTTGCAGCACCTTAACACAGGGATGGAGGATAATAAATACAAAAAATTAATGTGATCTGATGCTCAATGACACAGGTGGGAGGCAGCTCCTAATGACTTGGTGAGCCAGAAGGGTTTTTACTACTATGAGACAGCAGATGCCTGTAGGGTGGGAGCATAAACAGAACCTCCTCTGCTGCACGCTGGCTGCCTGGGGTAATAACAAAGACCCCAGTCAGTAACACTTAAGCGTATTTGTGTTCCTGGGACTACTCAAGGGCTCACAGTCACCTGCACGCTGGGGCAACCTGCTGCATTCAAGCTCCAGTCATGCCGAGCCTGACCTCCTCTGTCCATCACCTTCCTTACAGAGCTGGACTTTGCTTCCATCAGCCTGAACAGCATGGATGCCGTTAGCGACAGAGACTTCGTGGGTAAGCACAACTTGATCACGTCTTCCCACCACTGTTTAAGAAGCAGGCTTCTGAGACCTTCCCAGTTGACTTCCTTTAACATGGGGACTGAAATCCCTCACTAGGAAGTAATCATACAGAAAACCTGTTTGCTCATGTTTAAACTCCAGTCAGGGCTCCCTGGATTGTCAAGCAAACAAGCACCTTTTTCACCTCCTGATTTCATGCCTTCTCTGCAGTGGAATTCCTCTCTGTTGCCACCCTGCTGATGAGATGATCCGCCTTAGCAAGATGGCTGAAGATCTCATCATCTACAGTACCAGCGAGTTTGGCTTTCTAACCCTCTCTGATGCTTACAGGTAGGTCTCTAGTCTCTGGGTAGAGAGCCCTTTCCTCACTCTCTCCTCCTCAGCTATCCTCACCTGGGAGAATGAGACAGTGGTTGGGGTCTCCCTGCTGCA
>NW_009211504.1:0-501 GCF_000690835.1 Fulmarus glacialis | reverse complement strand
TTGTGCCTCAGTTTCCCGAAGGTGGAAAACACAGCAGTCCCCACTGACCTCCCATCCTGGGGACAGACGATGCTCAGGCTCCAACGCTGCTGCCAACTCTCTCGCAGCATGCCCCCAACCAGCCCTGGGGCCAGGGAGCTGCAGTCCCCCATGCTGGGGGAACCCCACTACCCAGCTCAGAATCCCAGCACTGGTACCCAGGACAGGCAGGCAGGCCCACTAGACCTCCCCGGGCTGTATCCTTGGAGGAACCGCACTCCCTAAGCAGCTTTAGGGGGATTACAGGCAGCCCCCTGGCCCTTGCGCTGTCCCCACCCAGCCTTCCTTCTCCGCTGCTTTAAGTAATCGTCTCTGAGACAGTTTTACATGGCTAATCCAGCCACCTCCACCTAATCTGCTCCAACACCCCTGCCCGCCCCGGCTGCCCCCCTGCCCAGCTCTGCGTTGGGACGGCTGCCTCCCCTGGGGGGGGTGCAGGCCGGGGGCGGCGGCCCTCCCCCC
>NW_009211503.1:0-14313 GCF_000690835.1 Fulmarus glacialis | reverse complement strand
CTGTTCCTGAAGGACTACACCCCGTGGAAGGGACCCACGGTGGAGCAGTTCATGAAGAACTGCAGCCTGTGGGAAGGACTTACGTTGGAGAAGTTCATGGAGGACTGTCTCCCGTGGGAGGGACCCCACGCTGGAGCAGGGGAAGAGTGTGAGGAGTCCTCCCCGTGAGGAGGAAAGAGCGGCACAAACAGCATGTGATGAACTGACCCCAACCTCCATTCCCCGTCCCTCTGCGCTGCTCAGGGAGAGGAGGTAGAGAATTCGGGAGTGAAGCTGAGCCTGGGAAGAAGGGAGGGGTGGGGGAAGGTGTTTTTAAGATTTGTTTTTATTTCTCATTATCTTACTCTGATTTGATTGGTAATAAATTAAACTCATTTCCCCAAGTCGAGTCTGTTTTGCCAGTGACGGTAATTAGTGAGTGGTCTCTCCCTGTCCTTATCTCGACCCACAAGCCTTTCGTTGTATTTTCTCCCCCTTGTCCAGCTGAGGGGAGCGATAGAGCGGCTTTGGTGGGCACCTGGCATCCAGCCAGGGTCAACTCACCACACTCAGAGTATATATTTTCCATGGGAAATATACCTTCCAGATTGCAAAGACATTGTTTAACAATAATTTAGAGAGATGTGTGGGAAGGCACTATCCCAACCTGCTTGAGATACTGCTCATTTTCTTTGATCATTTGCCTTTGATCATTTGCAAATTTAGGCCCTGTTACTGCTAACACTCATGGGTTTAATTCTCCTTTAGATAAAGGTTTGTAGCAGTAAGGTCTTGAAGATTTTTTCTCTTTCCATCAAAGACTGAAGGCTCTGATGTTCTTGGATAAGAAGTGCTAGATAAATACAAAGGATACAGGGCTTTTTCACTATGTATTCCACCAGAAATTTTCTTTCCTCCGCTCCTCCTCTTCCTTCCTCTCAAGACTGTTAGGGAACATGCCCAGGCTGCTTCCTACCACCGCATACAGTCTGAGTATATACCTCTCTTGCAGTCTGATATAACTGTATGTGTCCATTCACATAATCCAAAATATAAGTCTCACAAGTCTGGAATTAGGAAAGACATGTAGGAGGAAGTTTCTGAGTGCCAGTTTGGCACTTTCCATAAATTAGCACCCAGACAGGCACTTTCATTGTGCTGAAGCTCTGAGTAAAACCATAGATTATTGTCTAGTAGAAATAAATGAGAGACCATAATCCCCTGCACACCTGAGAAGAAGCTATAACTGCCACATACCATCTCAAATTTTCAATAGATTTTACCTTCCCAGTAGAGTCGTGCATTACCCAGGCTTTACCAGCTGAAGAATTTGCACACAGAGAATAAAAATTAGTGTCTCTCTGTAAAAAAAAAAAAAAAAGGAAGAATAAAACGTAAAACTTTATGACTAGTATGTTCTCTCTTCAAGGTGATAAAGTGCAAATACCGAAGGAGAATGTTGCTTATTTTACAGGAAATAGCCCAAGAAGAATTTGAGACATCCTGATCTGATATTCTGTCCTAGATTCATAAAAGAACATTAGGAGCACGTGTGCTAACACAAACCCTGTGCAGAATGAGGGCAGTATGCACATCCTTTCAGGTTCATGAGAGATCAATTCACTGGCATTATTTTTGGCTAATTCAGAGGGATACACCCTTGCAAACTTAAAGTTGAGAAAACTACATGAGACGTATCACTTCTGTTCCCACTCTACCAGCTGAACAGACACTAGAGTAAGAAACCAATTTGTACTTCCTTGCCCTGCTAAGGAGAAGCAAACTAAAACCAGCTTCAGAAACTGCATGTGCTTCTGACGGTTTCTGGCGATTCTTTGAAGCTTTACAGTTAGAAGTTTAAATACATTTTCTCTGCTGTGTTGCTGTTTGAAAGACACCCGCCATGAGGGAAGTCTGGCTGGAAAGCAGATAGTGACTTCTCTTGTTCAAAGTGATGTCTGCAGGCCTGTGCCCGGAGAGTCCTGTTGCAGGTGGGAGGGTTGTCTGCTGGCGTAACATTTGCTACTAGCAACAAAAACACCTGTAATCTCTTCCTTCTTCTACCTGGCATTGTTCTTGGCTTCATTATTGGGGAAAAAAAAGTAGTTGGATACAAGAGAGGCATCACAAGGTTCATTTGCAGCCCACTAGAAGGTCTAGTTATGGATAATGTTAGAGCTCTTCTAAAGATAACCAGTAGGTAAGCAAACAGAGTGGAGGTACATCTGACGTGCTGTGAGGAAGAGACTGCACATCTGGGCCACCCCATTTTGGATCAGGATGGAGCAGAATAGAGGAAGGAGGCCTTATTCCTCCTTCTTCTCTTCCTGCTCCTTCTACAGAGTCCCATGCCAGTGCATCTGAGCACAGATTTGAATGTGGGGATCTCCCCACAGAAGCCGAGGAGAGAGAGAGACCCCTTGGGGTTTGTACAAGTCCTCAGCACTGTCTTCAGGGAGTGGAAGAGTGGCTAAAGGGGAGCAGAGGGCTTCTTTCCTTAACCAATCTGAAAATCCAATCTGACATGCCAGGAAAGTGGAAGTAGCAATTAGCTCAGAGCATCTAGTCAGAGTTCTGTCAGTTTGCAACCCATGTTGCTTCAGAAATCAGAGGAATTCAAACAGTGAAGCAGTTTGCATATTTTGGCAGTAGCATTCAAACCAGTAGGGGTGTTTTGGAAGGAAAAGAATATCAGTTGGAAAGATGGTAGTTACATTCATCATCTTAAATAAAATCAGGCTTTTGAAAATCTACTATTTAAAGACCAAATTCTGAAATTTACAGCTCAGATGTTATTTTCATTTTAACATATGGATGTGAAGAATGTAGGTATGCATCAAAGGTATAGACTCAAGTCTCATTTCTTCCAAAAGCAAACACCTTTGAAAAATGCTAGATATTGCATTGAATCAATGTGTAAGAAATGTTAATGACTGGTGTTCAACAACTTTTTTATCTGAAGATATCTAAAGAGAAGATGGAAATACGTGGGAACTGTGGTGAGAATAAAGCTAGAGATATGTCATGATACATATGCCATTGGACACCAGAAGAGTCATGCACGTGGACAGCTAAAAGACTCCTTCTGCCCAATATTAATGAGAGAGGAGAAAACTTATGAGACTGAAAAACACACTAATGTAATGAATGGTTTCTGACGGGCCATATTTGCACAGCAAGCGACATTTGACAATACGGAAAGATTCGGCTTCAGGTGTTAGCCTAAGTTTCAATTCATATCCATGGTGAGAATCATTAAGAGCTATGAAAGTTGACAACATATCTTTAAATAAGACAAGAGAACTTAAAAGCTTGATAAGCAATTTTAGGATTCTGTTGTAAAATGTCAACTCATACAGGTCATGATCTGTAACTCCACTGTATTTAATGTTTTTGCAAAATATATCACATCCTTATACTTTGAATATTACATTTTAGCAAATGTACAAATGCATGACTTCTGAGATTATCTTAAAAAAGAAATAAAATTGCTTTTGTCTTGAAAATATCTTGTTCATAGTGGATGTTAAATCTATATATATACCCTAAAATTTTATTGTGCTCAGTACCACTTGAAATCTACAAGCCTTTATTTTGTTTACAGATAACAAGCTGTTTCTTATGTTTTGCTTTGTCTTAGTGTCTTAATCTGCCCTCCTGTTACAAAACACATTATGTCCATGTTCCTCTGTGCACACCACATGAGCACTTGATTCTTAATTTGCAGCCCCAAATTCTCTTCTGTGTAAGTTTGAACCATCTAAAATTGCATGAACTGAACCAAAACTGATTACTGTAACTAGAAAACTGAATATTGATTTAGAGATAAATATAGCTACATTTCCTCTCTAAGATTTTTTGAAAGATTAATTGGCACACTGGGAAGGATCAATATTGTACCTCTTAAAGAAGATAGCTAAGATGAAATGTTGTTTGACAAGCTTGTCAGAAGGAGGGTAAAATGGCAGTAAAAGCTATATTTAAAGCCAGACCATTTGGTTATTCTGTGTGTTGATTTCAAAGGGTTCTTCCAGTAGAATTCTTTCAGGAATAAACCTTTGATAGATCATGATTTTAAAGGAAATTTTCTTGTATGGACTTATACATTACTTACCTAGGACTTATCCTTTTATTTAATAAGTACATATCTGTGGCTGACTGCATCATGGAAGAGAAAGTTAGTGTTCTGTTCTGTTGATCACTTTTACTAAAAGGAGTTAGTGGGAGTTAGTATTTTCTGAGAATGATGATTTGGAGTTCTATAAGGTATTTTGGATGATATTTCCTTTTCTTTCTCAACTGAAACAAATTAAGGTCTTCAGAGAAGTAAGCGTCACCCACCACTTTGCTGTAACCTAATGGTCTGTACACATTCAAAGTTTACAGTGATTTCAGTAAAAAGACCAGTCATAGAAACAGTTAAATGTTAATACAAAATGAAAAAAATCTGGGTGCTTCTGACATGAGCAGAGGATTGAAACTTGGGAAATAACCAAGGTAGGGCACTAACAGTTCAGTTAGAAGTTGTAACACTGGCACATATTTTGAGTAGTTTTGGCACTGTTTAGCTGGAGCACCAAATCAGAAATAGTCATGATGGACAAAGCCAAGGAGCATCCTTGCAGGATCTCTGTAAAAATATTCATGAGAATTAATGGTGCTGGAAATAGTAATCTTGGTGCCTGCTGTTCTCCTCAGGCATCAGAATGCTAATGAAGGCCACTTTTATTAGTGTATCATGATGTGAGGTAGGCAGAGACCAAATTCCACCTCTTTACAGGATTTCTAAGGTTCCATTGAAGTTTCTTCAAATTCTGAATTATGTAAAATAAATATGTATGCATTGACAGCAAGAGACATTAATCTCTATTTGGTGGGAAATGGGCCCATTTACTTGCTGAGTAAAGCAGGGTGTGTAGAAAAGAGTGAGCTTGTTCCTTCTGGCTCATCTGCTGTCTTCTTAACCCCAGGGAAAGTAGGAAGATGTAGGAGAGAAGGGGTAGGAAGCAGCTTTACCAGCTCTCTGACTGCCAGGGAATCTACCACACTAAGAGTATCACCTGCTGGTGAGATGTTTTTCACTCCTCTGTGCCACCTGGTTGGTGCAGAGGGAGAGAAGTAGATGAGATAAGCCAGTCCACTAAGTGCAAAACTGTAAAATGTTGTTCTCATTTCAAACATGTGCAAAGTGTTGGAGAATTAGGCTTTATTTTAAGGAACTGAAGGAATGCTGTGTGAAAGGACTGTGTCATTAAATCTTGTGATAATTATACACTGGAAATGTAAATTGTATTTCTTGAGCATTTTTTTTTCATTTCATTTCCATTGTAAATACTTCAAACTATGAAGCCTAATTTACTGCAGAGAATGTGTAAAATGACATCCAGTATGCTATGCAACATCTGTCTGCACACATCACATTTCATTCAGTAGCAGTAAAATAAATGTTGGTTTTTTCATTATATTGACTGACCGTAACCTTCCCCTTCTCTTTAAAAGCATGTTACTATTGAATGCCCAGCTGCAAGTTTCAGTTTTTAGTTTACCACTGTACTGATGGAAAGTCTTTTCAGTTATACTGCATATTCAAGCTACATACTCAGATTACAGAGGAGATCACATGTTAATAATTACATTATATGCTTCTCTATAAATTTGAGAGTGGGAATATTTTTCGAGAGAGTACATAAAGGTCATTTGCTTAACAGTATTTGCTTTTATAGTAGATTGAACAGCCTATTCTTTTCATTGTATTCTCAAAGCATTGGCATGGAGCAGAGAGCCTCCTGCACCTAACACAGTGATAAGATTAGCTGTTGCAGATGTGGACCAACAATTATTGCCAAGAAATGGCTCTTTGGAGATCTTTGAGGCTGGTGGCTAAGCTTTCAGTGCACTTCCTAATGCATTGTATCCACATATGAACATACAAACACAATGAACATGACTGTGAGCAGCCTTGGCAGGATATGAGATATAGACTTGAGATACAATGGAGATGTGACAATTTTTTTCTTGAACATTATGATGATATGGCAACTGCTGTGTTGTTCTGTGCAAAAGTAGCTAGATTCTCAAAGACACTTTCTAACCAATATCTCTGTCCATTTTGTGCACGTGTCCAGTCAGCATTTTCTCTGGACAAGTTCATTAACTATGAATGCTGGTTTGAAAACCTGAATAAGGGAGTGACTGGCTCTTGGCTTTTTAATCTATAGGAGTTAAACATCTTTGCACTTTTCAAATCTTCTTGATTCCCATCTCCAACTTCATATGCCAAAAAACTTTGAAAACCCATTTCTAAATCATAATTTGCTCCAGTTTTCTGATCCATAACATAATAAAATATGAATAATAATGCTTATCTACTGTGTGGCCAAAATTATTTATTGTTTGCAATGTGCTCTGAAAATATGAAACATTAATTATTGTAATTGAGGTTTTAGTATCGAAGCTTGAGGAGCAAAAAATTTACTACTTTATTCTTCCAACGTTAATTTTTGGGCTGTAAATAGATTTCACCATACTTGATTTGTGCTCTAGCTCTTAAACAGCACTTAGAAAATTTATTCTCGACTCTTTCTAACTTGATGCTAAGATACTGAATCAAGCATTCTTACCTCATGCTATTATTTGTTTTCCTCAGTCTCCCATTGCTTAAATTTTCTTGTTTCTCAAAGTATACATGGAATATATCTCAGGTCTAGCAAAGTATTGCTGAGGCCAAAATCCTTTCAATGTGGGAGTGAACCCTTTCAAAACAATAGTGTACATTTGAGTATGCGAACTGAAGAATTAACAGACATAATTTCATGCCTGCTCCCTGGTTCTGCTTAAGCTGTAGATGAGACATGACACTGAACTCAATAGGAGGAAAGTTTGAACTTTCATCGGTATCAGACTCAACATCAAATAGCACTTCACTCTTATTTGTTGCTGAATGGTCTAAAGCATAATTGCAAAGTACTCTTGAAATTAGTTATCTTTAAAATTTTGCCTTTAGCATGTTACATTCGGCAGCTTTGTGAAGTGTAAAAAATGTCACATAAGTGGATAGTGTCTGGGGAAACAGCTATTTTTTTTTAATCTTAAAAAAACCAACAGCTTGTGAGGGTCAATCTTTTAAAGTGTATGCTTCACTGAATGCAATTATTAATCATTTCCCTTCAGGAAAAAATATTAAATTAAGTGTTAAAGTACAGATCTAAACAGTGTTAAGTGCCCAGAGCTACTCGGTTCATAGTTTCAGCTATATTTCAGTGTGAGATAATTGACCTTCCACAATGCAGATGTAGAGCTGGCACTGACTGATACAAAATGACTCATCCTGTCTCAGTATTCTATCTCCTTGCCTTTATTTATTTACTTCTGTGTCCATCCTCAGTTGCCATGAAGGTCTCTGTGGGTGTTGTTAGGGTTGGGTCCCTAGCTTTCTCCATTTTTAGTAAGCACACAATTTGCAGGATGATTTTCTCTAATATGACAGCTTCCTAGTAAAGATAGGTGGAAATCAAGGCAAATAATATGGTCAATGCTTTTTTATAATTTAACAATCCTCTAAGCCAGCTGAATTTGCTGAGATATAAAACTATATTTGTAAGCTATGGTTAAGATGATTTTCATAGGTAAAGAAACAAAATCCTCAAACTATATCAATCAGACTCAACCCCCCCCTCCCCCCCCCCAAAAAAAATCGTAACATAAATCTTTTTCACTGTGCTTATGATACTGGAAAAGGCCTCTACTATTCATCCTAGTGCTTTATTATTAAAGTGCTTTCTGTAATTACGTTTTAATAATATAATTGACGTCACTAACTACAGATTGTGGCTTTTCCAAAGTAATACCCAATTCCGGATGTCTTCTTAAAGTATCATGCTGATAACATCTAAACTGAAAAGATACTGCTGGTTTGCTGATCAGAAGCAGCAGATATGAAAAGCATTTGCAGTTTAAAAGAAGCAAGGCTGGGGCAGTTGGTGGGACCTGGGAACATTAGTGCTCATTTTTTTCTACCTTAAATGTAGTGTCTTCACATGTGTGTATGTATAAATCTGTGTACATAAACACATGTACATGCTTATCTCTCTCTATATATATGTACACATGCATGTGTTTATCTTTGTCCAACTATTCTGAGAAATAGAGCTGCTCTGTTATTATTACAATATGCTATCATGAATTTACATTATTTTGTATCCCTGGCAGCAATTCACAGTGGAAGAAGGGTTGCTGAAGAACAGTGATTTTGAAAAGTGTGATTAGGAAAGAAAGACTGCTCTGGTGGGAAAGATTATGTCCTGTGTGATCAGAGCTTACAGTTTGATTCATTACTCTTTCACAAGACAGTTCACTTTAGACAAGTCAGTTATTCTTATCTTGTACAATGGCTGTGATTTGACAAACAAACACTTCATGTGAAAAAATCCTCTTATCCCAAGTTGCAAGAAAATTATAAAAATGTCTATTTTTTTCCGTGCACAATTTTGTTCTCAATTGAAAGGCTTCATTCTAAATATTGATGTGGATTTTCTGTATATAGAATCTCAAGTGTATCCCAGACAGAATTAAAAATATGAGATGTATTTTTTACCATCAAAAAAGCTCTCCATGATGCTTTGAAAGGTAATGACTGGGAAGGGAGGGGGATAGGAACTAGAAACAATTCAGGATCTTTGTTTCTTCAGGTTAGAGTTGATATTTCAAAACCATTTTTGATATCTAGGTCCCAGCCGCCTTAGTGAAAACAGAGGTTCTTATGTAATTAGTTATACAATACAGAAAGTGGCATCTGAAGGGGCTGGTCACAATTCTTTATATCATCTGCTGCCACATCTCATCCACACAATAGCCTAGTAGCAGAAGTGCTCAAAGGCAACGTGGGATGTATTGTCCTGACCCCAGGTCTTAGAGAGAGCAGGGGCTTCAACCTGTGTCTCTGACATCAGTACTCTGGCTGCAGGGCTGTAGAATCTCCTTCTCTGATGTAGGAGAGTTCCAACAAATGACCTGCTTTAGGTCAAGGACTTGAAAACCCCTTCTTCCACATGTAAGGTGACTGCACTGGTAAGTAACACAGTTGTGTGTTCTGGGCTGATTTCTGCTCTCAGATAACTTAGTCCTAGGTATAAGGAACCCGTCCAATGAAAGCCAAAGCAAACCCAGTATATCTATGCAGAAAGTTCCAGTTTTTACAACTGGCATTTTCATATGAAGTGATATTCTGCTGAGGAATAACTGTGACATCTAGAACCATTTTAACATTCTTGGATGTTAAATATGGATGGCCTCCTTAGAAGAATTATTTTGAAATGGTAATATCCAGGGTGTCTTCTCTAAACTTTTAACTTACTTTTGTTCCCCAGCTGACATAATTTTGAGTTTTCTTTAAGGCTGTTACAAGCCTTTGGTAACTTACTGTATATATAATTCAAACATATTCTTACGGGTTTGAACCTTGTTCAGGAAACAGTACCAATGTTTTAAGTGAAGGTTAACCTTCCTTTAGACTTCCAGATATTTTCAGTTGGCTATTTCTGTTAAGGCAAAGTTGGAACCATGCACCACCTAATATCTGTCAAAATTGGTTAATCACATAGCAAAGCTGTCCTATACATTACGATGTGTCCCTATGAAGTGGCAGTAAAACCATAATCCAGTGCTTCAACACATGCTGAGGATTCCAGCAGTTTATCTTCTTCCTTTGATGCTGTGTGTAGCTCAAAGATGGGAACAGGTGTATTGCCATGAATACTAGTTTTAGTTGCAGGTTCATGGCGACTGCTTTCTTCTGGGTTTGGAAAATATTTGTTTCAACATTCATACCGCTTCTTGCTTTACACCTACCCTCATTCTCTTTTCTGGGATTTTGCAGGAGACACAGCTCCTGAGAGAAAATGGGAGCAAGTTCTGAGTGTTGGAGCACATGGCTGTCCCTGAGTACATTGCTCTGAAGTCTCCAAAGTTCCTTGAGGGAATGATTAATTGGAAACTGCACAAAAGGGCCCTCGTACCTGGAGTCTCTTCTCCTCGACTTGTTTTAGCTTTTGGAGTGCATCTGTTTATATTTTTTTCTACTTTATTTTAAGCCAGTCAAGAGATGTTTATTGTTCTTTGAGAGCATATCAGAATCTGTCTGACCAAAAATACTGAGCTTCTGTCTATTTAAGTTGTACTTCCAAAAAATATAAGTACAAAATTTGTTATAATGTGTATTTGGAGAGCTCATAGAGAAAGTTAGTCCTATTTAATTTTACTCATACACCTCACCTTGAGTTCAAAATCTGTGTCCTTGCCTTGAAAGACCGTCAAAGTTTTGCTCCAAGCTATCTCTCTAACATTATTCCCTATTGCATTCCTCTTCTTTATGCCACCAACACCTGTCTCAATACTTCATTTGTCCCCGATCACTCTCTCCAGGCTTTTTTCCATGCCTGTACATTCCAGCTTGCACTTCTTTGCCAAGTCACAATCCTACTTACATTAAAGTCCATTAGCCAAAATAAAAGAAATAAGTTTCTTTCATGAGATTTAAAGTGAGTATGGAAAGAAACAAATGGAAAGCCTATCCAAATCCTGGTCTGAACTGGTAAGCCAGTGTCCCATTTCCTTGGGTCAAAACTGCTTGCCCAGAAACATGACCAGGCAGATAAAACTGCAGGACTTGGGAGATGATCCTTCTCACCAAAAGTAATTAGAGCAGATTTATTTAAAATCTGCTGTATTGCTTAGTCAGTTATCACACCAGTAAGTAATTTCAGTATTCATTTAAGTGTTTTACGTGGCTGTCTTTTTAATGTTATTTCCATGACCCACACATAAAGGTATCAGTGCAGCCTGATGAAATTACTATTCAATGAGAACAGTAATTCTCATCTATCTTTAGCAATGGCTCATTAACACAGTGCTAATTAGGACTAGATTCTGCCACGAGGAAAGTTGACAAAGCAATAAAAACTCCTCCTAGAAAATAAAGGATTTTTATATGGCCTTAGGGTTACTGTCCCTTACAAAGAGCCTGGCAAAGTTCAGTTCTGATCTGTGCTTCCCCCTCGATCCGGGAAGCAGCTGGCACTGCTCCTTTCACTGGATTTGCTGGCTCTGTTTCTGGTCCATACAAGGGTGCTCAGTGCTCATCCACCAAGAATCTAAATGTTTTCCAGCAGTACCTGATGTGGCTAACAGCTGTCCCATGTGGTCCGGTGTCTGATCCTGGCTCTGGGGAGGGAGCAGATGGAGCATGATGCAGTGCCCTGTTTCAATTTGTTTGAGTTCTTCTTAAAATGTAAGCTTAAAAGAAAGAAAAGGGGGGGAAAAAAAAGAAGTCAAGCAAGCAAAAATGTTCTTTACCCACAGCTATACCAGCTGCTGAATATGAGATTTTTGCTTGAGGTTGCATGTGGTCTCTGTTCGCTCCCTGCCCCTTTCTACTCACTGGAAAAGACCAGCAGTGGTGACACAGAAAGAGCAGCTGTCTGCCTACCCCGACCCCACGGACACAGGTAGGGTGTGTTCCACCCACTGCAAATGCTATCCAGGCACTCTGCAGGGCTGACAACCTAGTCTTTAAATGTTTGATTTGTTTATTAATTATTTACTTATAAAAGTATCATAGCATTTAAAAACATGCTTCACTGAAAATCTGTCCTAAACTTCATTCACTCTGAGATGTGAAAGTGGAGGCATAATGCATAACCTTTAAAAGATTAAAAAACTTTCATCGGATTTCACTCAGCAAGACCTTCTCTCTTGCCTCTTAATACTGCAAAGATTGGCACTACACAGAGAAAGCACTGCACCAGAAAGTTTGTTTCCTAATTCTTTGACAGGCCTCCTAATTTTTTTTTCCAGTGTTCTAGCAAATAAACAGACAAAAAAAAAAACAAATCTCAAACAATATTACAGCTAAACTTAGCACTGCCAGACAGTACAAGATCAGAGCATTATGTTGTACTCTGGACCTGGAACTGCTGTCAAAGATCTTCTAACCAACTCTCTGCTTAATAAAACTAAAAGATTCAAGGGGAAAGTTGTTTGTTTTTCTGTTCACTTTTTAAAGTTGATTGGTCTAGTGGTCATTAAATCTTTCATTATGAAATTTCCTTTCAGGATAAAATGTTTGGTTTCAATCTTGCAAAAAAACTTTTAATCTTTCAAAAAAACCCTTCACTTTACTAGATTTGGATGGCATATGTTATCTTTTAGAGATACGCAGGAAAGTCCCCTAGGAATTGTAGTCTTGTTTGCCATTATTCCTTGGGGGATTTACAGGAATGCTCACAGCTATTCCTGCCTCATCAGTTATTTTCCTTCCAGATTTAATTTTACTTATCTGCATGAAGATTTCTTCTTCCTTTCATGCCATCTTCCGTTCTCTCATTCTTCCTTATTTCCTTAGTTCTGTTAAATGATCATGAAGAAAGCAACAGGGATGAGGGGAAGAAGTACATTCTTGTCCAGTTTTCTTAGTAAAAATGGGAGGGAAGGAAAAAAGGGGTGTCAAAGAAAATAATAAACAGGAATTTTGCATTTCAAAACTAACCTGTTTTGTAAAGTCCCACCATTATTGTCTGCACATATATAGAAGAATCTTAATACGAATGACATCACCTTCTGGATTGGCTTCAAGGGCATTTAGAAATGCCACGATAGTGCTAGCAATTTTTTTTATAGTCATTCAACCTGAGTCTTGCTGAAGTCAACTGACAAAGAACAATTTCTCCTCTCAATTAGAGAGCAAATGGAAGACTTTTCAACCTTTGAAATATCCAACCCAAACCAAAGCTTGCTAGCAGAGAAGTGCATGTTCCATGGGAGGGTTAAATGGAATCTGTAGCTCTGACAAAATTAACAGAAACATACACCTGAAGTGGCAAAGATACTGGACATGGGGTGTTGATCACGGTTTAATCATGACATACATTTAATATTTATGTATAGGAGAAAATGTGTTCTTCTGTGTTAGAGCTGTTCTTCATTATAGGTGAACACCCTCACTATTTCAGTTTCTGCCCATTGCTTCTTGCCCTGTCATTGGGCACCACTCAGAAGAGTCTGCCTCCATATTCTTAACTTACACCCCTACAAGGTGTTTATATACCTGGTGTATAAGATGCCCCCGAGCTTTCTCGTCTCCAGGTTGAACAATCCCAGCTCTCTCAGCCTCTCTACGTAGCTACATGCTCCAAGCCCTTTATCATCTTTGTGGCTCTTCACTGGATTTCCTCCAGTATGACCATGTCCCTCTTGTACCGGGGAGCCCAGGACTGGACCCAGCACTCCAAATCTGGCCTTACCAGTGCTGAGGAAGGGGAAAGGATCACACCCTCAACCTGCAGACAATGTGATGCTGTTCCTCATGCAGCCCTGGAGAGGCTGTTGGCCCTCCTTGCCGCAAGGGCACGTTGTCAGCTCATGGTCCACTAGGACCGCCAGGGCCTTCTCTGCAAAGCTGCTTCTCAGCCAATCAGCCCCCAGCCTGTACCAGTACACACCGTTATTCCTTCCGAGGTGTCTGTTTCTCCAGGTTGCTGACATCCCTCTGAATGTCAGCATAACCATGTAGTTCATCAACCACTCCTCTCAGTTTTGTGTCATCTGCAAACTTGCTGAGGGTGCATTCTGTCCTGTGGTCCAGGTCATCAGTGAAGATGTTGGCCCCAGTGTCAGCCACTGGAGTACACCATTAGTGACTGGCCTCCATCTGGACTTCACACTCCTGACCACAACCCTTTGAGCCCAATGGTTTAGCTAGTTTTCAAACCACCTCACCATTCACTTACGTAGCGATACTTCACCAGTTTGTCTGGGAAGATTTTATGGGATATAGTGCTGTAACCCTTACTGAAGTCAAGACAAACATAAAACCCCTCTCCATGTATGCAGCAAGCCAATCATCTCATTACAGAAGGCTTTTACGTCAGTCAGGAATGCTTCACAAATCCATGCTGACAACTCCCGATCACCTTCTTGTCCTTCACATGTTTGGAAATGGTTTCCTGGATTATTTACTCCATCACCTTTGCAGGGATCAAGGTGAGGCTAACTGACCTGTAGCTCTGCCGATCCTTATTCCTGACCTTCCTTAAGACAGGAATGACATTTGCTGTCTTCCAGTCCTCAGAAAACTCCAGCGTTTGCCATGACTTTTCAAAGATTATTGCGAGTGGTCCTGCAATGACACCGGCCAACCCCCTCAGCACTCCTGGGTGCATCCCATCAGGTTCTATGGATTTTACTTTGTTTAAATATTCCCTCATCAGATCCTCCTCCACTGAGGGTAACTCTTCTTTCCTGCAGACCTCCTCTCAGTTTTGGGGCCGGTCCCGTTCAATA
>NW_009211502.1:0-25994 GCF_000690835.1 Fulmarus glacialis | reverse complement strand
TGCCCCGTTCCCCGGCGCCTCGGGGTTTAAACCCGCTCGGGCAGCGAGCAGGCCAAGCCCGAGTCCGCCTGTCCTGCTGGGGCTGTGTGCTGTTGGCACCGGTGGGTAGAAGTCGTTGGGAAAGTGAAGTCAAGCAGAGGGGAGTGGTTGGGTTGTGTTTCTCGTCTTGCTTTTCTTGTCGTCCTTCTCATCTTTGGGTGACGTGAACGATACCCATGTGTGACCTGAGCATAATTTTATAGCGTGTGTATCAGCAGAGCGGTGCTGCTTGTTGGCAGAGGTACCTGCCCAAAGCACCGGCTAAAAGCAGTATTTGGAAGTTCGTTTTTATTTTTATTAAAAGATTTTAGCTGCTTTTAATGAAAAGTCAGTTGTGCTTTTTTTTTTTGTTTCAAAGCTCTGCAATACTTTTGAACAAGCTCCGATACTGTGGTAGTCTTATGTATAAAGCAGCTTGTTTTCTTTTGTAGCAGTGTTTGCTTTCTAAGGCTAGGCTCCCGAGCAGAAGATAAACCTGATGGTAGGTGAAATACAGTAATGTGAACTGCAATGTACTACTGGTTTTAAATGTTTAAGGCTTGCAGTCTTGCTGTATTTTTCTGAGCAGAGATCAGCAAAAGATCTCTGAATGGATAAATAGTTTTAAGGAGCATGCAGCCTGAATTAATGAAAAATGTGTTTGAAAAAAAATCTGTGGAGAATAGCTCTGTGTAAAACAGCAGGACTTCTGCCGTCTTCTCAGTAATGTTGTTCTGAAGCTTTCCTTAAATTTTCCTGTTGCTTTTCAACATCGAAATTTAGGGTTTAACGCTGACAATTTAATGCTGCCAATTTATTAAGTGTAGAGCGACTGAAGTAATAATGTGGTGCCTGCTGATACTAGCAGAATTTTCTTTTTTAGCCAAAGAGAGGTGTGTGAGGGGGGAAAGTACTTCAAAATTCTTTCAGATTTGTTGAAGTGGTTTTTTTTGGAACCAAAGTAAATATTTGATTGTAAGGTTTTTTTCTTTATTTTAGTAACTTGAAGGTGTTTTTAAAAAAAAAAAAAGTTGTGAATTTAGAGATATAAACATTTCATTTTATAATGTTAAAGAGAACAGTTCTTTGAATTTTATGATAGTTTCTCCAGCGAATGCAGTTGTGTCTGTGTTGTAGCGATATCCTATGCAGCTCCCAGCTGTCCCTGGCTTCACATCCTCGCCTGCACTGTGCCAGTTTTAGTTTCTTTGCAGTAATGTGGTAAACTAGGTAGAGGAGCTGTTCCAGATAGAAGAATAACCAAAATAACTTTTTTGTTTGTTACTGGGTTATCTTGCAGCAGGATCCATTTCCTCATAAGGCTGCACAAATGCTTGGCTGCTATATTGCAGGACATAGGGTAGGGGAATGTGATCCATAGTAGTGCCACAAGTGTAAAACAATGTGAAGCTAAATGTCTGTGTACAATCTGTTTTCAGGCAGCTAGGAGTGATCTCTTTGTTGCCTCATTTTAAGAGTTACAGTGAGTTTTCTATAGTACTAATAAATTTAAGTATCAGATACGAGTAGATTCAAACTCTCAGTCTGCTACCTAATGCAGGGATACTTTAAAAGTTTTAAGTTCCTAGATTAAACACAATTTATTTGTGGCGGAAATAAAGTTGTTTACCTGATTTTTGTGATGAAGAAGCCATAAATAATCCAGAGTTTTAAGTAGTGCCCTAGCCCTTCTCAAAACTCAAAAGGTACATGTTTGACATGCACTTAACATACTCAGTTTGCACTCAGTTAGGCCTAGACAGTTGTAACTGGTTTTTTTTTGTTGTTGTTTTTGTTTTTTGGTTTTTTTGGTAGGCTTACAAAATTCAGCCTTGGACCCTATTTGTAACTTCTGATTTTTTATGTATTTATTTATTGTTTTTTTTTAATCTTTGTATATCATCTAGCAAAATACAGAAACTCTTCAGCACAAGCAGCGTGCTTTCTACTGAGAAAGATGAATCTACCGCTTCCAAAGACAGCACCACTGAAGTGGCATCAAAGAGTCAGGAGGGTAGAGCAGAAACACCAAAGCAGAAGTTGTTAGACATTATTGGTAATATGAAAGTGGAAGTGAGCTACAGGAAGAAACTCCAACAGTTAAAAACACGTGAGGTCAAAAAGCAAGCCACAGACAAGCTGGAAGGCCCGGACAGTGAAGGTAGTATGCTTCAGAAAACTACAGGAGACGCCCAGCGGTAAAGTATAACAAACTTTTCTTAGCCTGTTTTCTCCCTTTTTTCCAAATTTTTTTTTTCATTATCTAGGACAAAATAAAGCACCAAATGCCATTTCCAAGTATGGAAAAGAGTCTTGTAAGGGAATGTAGTGTAGATGTGGATTGCAGTAAGTCCCAGGGGAGAATCTGGATAAAAGATGTTGTGTGCTTTCTACAATATGTTACCTTTTCTGCACTGAGACTCTTGAAAGGTAGCACTAGCAGCTGCCTGTGGGAAATTATTTTAATAGGAGGGGGAAAAAATTTTTCAGATAAAATACAACAAAGCTGAGGAAAAAGGGGAAAAAAAAGCCAAACCCAAAATTAAGCATGGCATCATGATTGTTGAGACTTGCGAATAGCTCCCCACCACATCGCCTTTATAGTCTTGCAGGTCTGTGCTGCGTGTGGTCTTTGGCCACTTGAGTACAACAGCTTGTCAGTGTCATTTAGCAGCTGATAATTAGTGCAACATAGGGCAAACCTAGCCTTCCCTCTGGCCACTTGCACCCCCATTTGTGATGATGTGTAACTGTAACTTCTGAGTTATCAAGACATAAAATGACAGTACAGAAATGACAATTTAAATATATTAAGGCTTTTATTTTTTCCCTTTTCCATATCTGTTGTGTCTCTTACAGAGGCAAGCCTTTAAATCCAGAACTGGTGGAGGCTGCTTCTGCAGTCGCATCTTCGCTACCATTCAACAAGAAACAGGCAGAATCAGAACTACTTGCACAACTAAGACGACACGAAGAAGTCACAGATAAACAGAAAAAGGGGGGAACTGTTAACATACGGTGTGTATATTGAATGATTTTCTCAGTAATGTTTGAAATTCTGATTTTTGCAATGTCATCTTGAAGGTGACTGGGTTCTGTGTTGGAAAGATGGCCTGAAAAGATACGTTTGGACAGGTTATACTTGGAATTAATGAATAATGGGAACACCATTGGTCTGGTTATACCAAACTCCCTAAATTTTGCCATCCTCATTCTAAAATGGTTTTGCAGAAATGGAATTGTTTTCCTGCCCAGGATCATTACTTTCTTGGACAGGCTAGCAAAGTAACAGGTTTGGGGTGGTTTTTTTTTTTTTTCCTTCAGGCTTCCAAAATTCTCATACAATGGATGGATTTGTAAATGTTTCAGACGTTCTGTCTGGACTGGTGAATTTTCATGACAGCTCTGCAGAACTGAACTAGAGCAGCTCTATTTATAGCTCCACCCTTCCTTTCAAAACTTTCCAGTCAACCCAAGAAACTCATCTCTTGGCTTAACTCCATTTCCAGTGTGGCTTTCAAACAGATGAGAAACATTTGTTTGGAAACTAAAACAGTTGTGCATACTGCTCTATTTGGGTGATGGCTAAAGACAGATTTTTCTCTTGGTTTTTTTTTTTTTTCCAGCTAGTATTCAGATAACTACTCAGAAAATAAGGCATTAAATCTAGGTAAAATGGTGAACTACATAGAAAACTGGATCTTCAGCAAAATAGGAATGTTAAACCTCTGTTTATGCCTGTTTGCCGTGTGAACTGCAGGCTGCTTATCATCTTAGTTTAATTTATTCTGTGAAAATGAATTTGTCCCAAACCAGGATTTAAGTTTGACCCATGAATTATTATTTGTAGGTTGCTCTAGGAATCAGTAAAGGATCTGCTTTGTATGTTTATCAACGAACTGCAGAGTAGCCAACAAACTAATGATGTTTGTGGCTGATGTCAGCCCTTTACGTGAGTGAAAACTAGGGAAGAACGTGACAGGTGCTTGCAAATAGATCAAGTTAGATGGTTGCAAATAGATCAGGAAGCACAATGCTCAGTGAATAACTTTGTTAAACAAAATGCATGTTCTTCAGAGGTTGTGAAGGGAAAAAGGGAAAAACTCTGCAAGTTTCCCTTTTAGCCTGTATTCATGATTCTCTCTACCAAGAGTGCTAATGGCAGTTGTGGAGAGCAGAGTGAAATTCTCTCCAAATGTGTGAAGTCTGTGCTATTTGAGGAGGAAGTATGGTTTTAGGTAGTACACGCAAGCATCTCCAAAGGCTGTGTGCGCGCTCTGTTTTCATGCTCTCAGCCTGAATATAGGAGATCTCAAGAACTTGACAGAAGCTTAGGCTCCATAGGCCTTTGGAGCCAAAATGAATAGCTTTAAAGGTTAGAGGTCTGGCTGTTTTATGTAAAATCGATGTGTTTCTGCATTGATCTTGTTTTTGTGTGCAGTATTACCAAAAACCTAGGAGACACTTACTAATATAAGGAGAATAAATAAGGAATATTTTATATAAAGAATATGTTCATTAAACTACTGATTACCAGTGAGGTTTTTCCATCTCTGTACTGGGGTTTTTAGACAAGCAGAGCACACAAATCTCTTAATAATGGCTTCGGCTGTGGGTAGCCAACTTAAATGTAATTGGAACCTACTTCAGTTCCTAGTAAGATGTTGGAGGACTATACTGATACTGGCTGAGCTAATACGTGCAGTGGCTAACCTCATATGGGCCTGCATCTATTCCTTAAGGTATATGTACTCTTCTCTAAATGTGGTTGGTCTGCCTACTGGCAATGAGGGCTTGCTCTCCTCACCACCCATTGCACTTTCCCTGAAATGCTTACCCAGCTGTGGCTGCTATGGAAGAAGGAAGGAATCTAAGGAAGTTGTACTCTAAGCAAAAAGACTTTTTTCTGTTCAAAGAGAGTTTAAATTCTTCAGAAAGTTAAAAGCTGAAGTCCTTGCAACTGTATAGTGCCTCTATATAGTTGGTCGATGGGTTAAGATGTGCTATTACAATATTTTATAACATGCTTGTGGATGAATCACTATGGTTAGAAAAATGCATTTTCCTCAAGCAAAACCAGTCTTTTTGGTTGGCTAGGAGTGTCGTAGCTGGCTTGCTCTGATTTGATTTGGCAATTTCTACTCCCTGAGGCAGCTTTGTGAACTAACTTGCTTCTACCTGGAAATATAAGTGATGTTTTGTATTATATGCTGAAAAGAATCATAGAATCATAGAATAGTTCGGGTTGGAAGGGACCTTTAAAGGTCAGCTAGTCCAACCCTCCTGCAGTGAGCAGGGACATCTTCAACTAGATCAGGTTGCTCAGAGCCCCGTCCAACCTCACCTTGAATGTTTCCAGGGATGGGGCATCTACCACCTCTCTGGGCAACCTGTGCCAGTGTTTCACCACCCTCGTTGTAAAACATTTCTTCCTTATATCTAGTCTAAATCTACCCTCTTTTAGTTTAAGACCATTACCCCTTGTCCTATTGCAACAAGGCCCTACTAAAAAGTTGCCGCCATCTTTCCTGTAAGCCCCCTTTAAGTGAAAGGCCGCAATAAGGTCTCCCCGAAGGCTTCTCTTCTCCAGGCTGAATAACCCTAAGTCTCTCAGCCTTTCCTCACAGGAGAGGTGTTCCATCCCTCTGATCATTTTCGTTGCCCTCGTCTGGACCCCTTTGGCTCCAGCAGGTCCATGTCTGTCCTGTGCTGAGGGCTCCAGAGCTGGATGCAGTACTGCAGGTGGGATCTCACCAGAGCAGAGTAGAGGGGCAGAATCACCTCCTTCAACCTGCTGGCCATGCTTCTTTTTATGAAGCCAGTTGGCTTTCTGGGCTGCAAGCGCACATTGCTGGCTCATGTCCAGCTCTTCATGCACCAGCACCCCCAAGTCCTTCTTGGCAGGGCTGCTCTCAATCCCTTCTTCCCCCAGCCTGTATTGATACCAGGGGTTGCCCTGACAGGTGCAGGACCTTGCACTTGGCCTTGTTGAACCTCATGAGGTTCACGCAGGCCCACTTCTTGAGCTTGTCCAGGTCCCTCTGGATGGCATCCTGTCCCTCAGGCCTGTCAACCGCAGCACTCAGCTTGGTGTCGTCTGCAAATTTGCTGAGGGTGCACTTGACCCCACTGTCTATGTCATTGATGAAGATATTAAACAGTAAAAGTTCTGTTTTCTTCCTTAATAGTTAGGTAACAGTTTGAAACTTTATCAATGGATGAGTTTTGTAGAAAGACCGGCAACTCCTGCTGATTTTCATGACTGAAAACTTGGTTAATAGTAACCTTTCACAGTTAGACTCTGAGATTAATGTGGTACTTTCGGCTTTCTGATCAGTGTTAAAACTGTTGATTTTAAGAAGTCCAGCAGAAGGCACTAAAATGCTTTTAATATATTAGAAAGCAATTACTTTTATTCATACATGATTATTTTGTGTTGATTTTTATTTGACAACAAGAGAATACGGGCAGTTTAACTTTTCTTTTTTTTCCCATAAAGGTTTTGCATTCAGTATACTGACACATTTTAAAAGCCAATATATATTCCTCTGTCATTTAAAACTATTTAAAAATGAGATACCTTCACAACCAGTAGAGCCATATGAAGCTCCACTGCAAAAAATCGGGGTACTGCTCTTGAGATTTATGAGGGTATGAAATAAATTGTATATTGTCTGGATCTTTTGGTTCGTACTCATTTTTTTTCCAGGATTGTGGCATGGCCTCCAGAGGTCACTGTTGTATGCAGGCGTCTCATCACCTTGTTTTGTAGACAGCATGAGGACAGCGCGTTCACCAGGAGGGGAAAATATTAACGATACAGGAATTTATTTTTCTCAGTGTGGGATGAAGTTTCACTCAGTGGAAATTACAACAGCACTATACCAAAATAGAATCAGCAGCACTACAAGTTGAAATTTCAGCTCCTGTTTTGGGTGAAGAAGTAGTAAAGTAATTCAGAGCTTAGGCTAAAGTATATCCAAAGCTTCTTAGGTCTCCATTTTTAGTGTTATAATTATTGATTGGTGATCAGGAAGGAGAGAGAATCTGTGCTTGTTACAAAAGCTCTACCTCTTCCCATCTCTGGAAAGCAGAAGTATCTAGGAGCATATTTTTTTAACCTC
Source organism: Fulmarus glacialis (assembly GCF_000690835.1). Lineage (NCBI taxonomy): Eukaryota > Metazoa > Chordata > Aves > Procellariiformes > Procellariidae > Fulmarus > Fulmarus glacialis. The sequence goes on along the minus strand of NW_009211502.1, from coordinate 18,852 downwards.
ATGTTGTGACATGAGGTAATATCATGTAATATCTAACCACTGTAGGTACACTGGGGTTGTCGTATGAATTTGTAATCTGATATTTTTCATTACAAAAGGCATTTAAAACATCTGTAGTTTTATTTTCAGTTAATACAGGGTCACTTTTAATGATGGAGTGATGAATGTTGCTGCCAGAAATGTTCATATACCAGTGATGGGATGACATTAGGACCTTCCAGTGAGAATGATACCATTGACTGCATGTTCTGAGAGCTTGGTAGCAGAGTGTGTCCAGACCTACTGTGTAAAGCCACAAATAAATCAAGGTCGGCTGTGAGAAGAGCTTTTCCGAGGAAGCCTGATCCCCCTTTAGCACAGGAACACTCCAGCCTTGTAGGTCGCAGCCAAGCCAAGCAGTTGGGCTGCGCTGTGTGTGACTGACCTTAGGAATTATGTCCCCGTGACACTCAGAAGTGTGTCAAGTCTCTGGCCCAACACCAGCTGACTAATGCCAGTAGGCACTTAATAGAGTAATTTCTAGTGTGAGATATGCAAAACTAATCTGAGATTGTTTTTTATTTAAGATTAAAATGAAATGATTTAAAACTTGTTTTCAGATGCATTTCTTTCAGAGTAGGTACTTGAAGTGCTATGCTATTCTTCTTCTGCCATTCGAAACCACATCTAAGACCAAAGAGAAAATCCTACTGTGTTGCTGTCGCAATTGGCTTTTACAAATTTCCACCAGTATTTCGTTCTTGTTAATAGAATCTCTTTTGACTTAACCTACCAAAAACATAGTTTGAACTTCATTCAGATTTTCATAAAATGGATATGCAGTATTTTTGACTTGGCCTATTTTTTTTTTTTGAGACCATATTTTTCTCTTAAAACTTGACCACTGCAATTTTGGATGACTGCGTGTTACTGGAAGCAGTTGGGAAGAGAGGATAGCTGCGAGGAAGAATTATCAGCTTGGTCTTTACCAACCAACAGACTTACCGGTTAAGGGGACTAATCGGCGGAGGCAGAAAGGTGGTGTGTTTTGCCCTTTGCGTTCGAATGAGCTGCAAACCGCGCCGGAAGAGATCAGAACATTCGTTCTTCACGTATGACTTTGACTACAGAATTATGAAGGAAGATGTGGTCTGTTAATGCTGTAATATGATTATGCAATGCAACAGATTGCAGTGGATCAGGAAAGGTGACCTACTTATTAGGGTGGCGTGATTGACCGATGTCAGTTGATGTGTGAAGACAAGCTTCCTTTTGGTCTGCAGCAGCCCAGCTCTGTCCCTGTGTTGGTTCCTGTCCAAAAAACTGGTGATTTTTACCTCCCTATTTAAGCGTATTCCTTGTATCCAGAGTAATTCCTCATTCACTTGAGCAAAACATACCTAGCGTACTCTGTGAATATTGGTATGCAGATACATGAAATTTTTCTTTTAGTTGGAAACTAAATAATTTCAAAGAAAGCATTCGTTGTAGATTTAGTAGGCTAAAATAGCACTTTTAATTTCATCTATATACAATATAACAACTGAGGTGATTTAAAAAGTAAGACTTGAATGTTTGATGACTTAAAAATGGGTGTATTTTGTGAGGAATGTGTAATTCTGTCCTATAGAGGCTTATGAAAACAATGGAGAGTAGAGTTTCTGGTTAATACATGTGACAAACTTCCTTGCTTTGTTGATTTGTTGAGTTTTTACATTCATGTTTTTAATTTCAGCAACGTTATTTCAGAAATGGCAGTTAAAAGGCAGTCCCCAGCTCAGAGAGGTGTGAGGATATCAAATCGCATTTCCTTGGAGTTGGATGAGGATGGTCAAAGAATCAAGCCTGGAAGATTGTCACCTCAGTCTTTCGACTCCAGAAGGTATTTGTGTTGTGTTCCTTTCCAGTAGAAGGAGTGTACAAAAAAATTACTAAGGGGTAATATTTTAGATTTAATTGTACGTATTCAAGTTACCATGATACTTCAGAGCTTAAAGAAGTTAAGTATTTTTTAAAAAAATTGCTATTAGCATTGAAATAAACTTCTGTGAGAACACATTAGTTAATGTTAACCAGCTAATCAAATAATGTGCACTTTTTAATATTAAATTTTAGATAATTAAAAATACTTGGTGCTGAAACATAATTGTGTTTGTTTTAATTAGTTTAAGTTATTCTCACTTATGCATAATACAATTTTATATAATTTTCTTAACTTTCTGGGAAATGGAGTCTTTGAAGGCTTACTTTCATCTACTGGAAAACTTCGATAAATGTTCTATGTTTAGAAAAGTTTCATCCATTCTGTTGGGATTTTAAAGAGATTTTAAAGTTTTTTTTTTTTTTTTTTTTTTTACCACCTTGGTGCAACTGATAAGTCATTCTGTAATTGAGTTCCCTATTGTCTGTGACATTATAATTGTCTATGAAATTAACTTTATAATTTAATGATGATTTCAGGGTAGTCCTTAAATTTATTTTGCTGCTGGTTATGTGGCCAGTCTATTTCTTAATGAACTAAGGAGTGCTCTTAAATTTTTTTTTTTTATTCCTGTAAGCTATGCTTTCTTGTCTGCAGTCTTTTGATTTTCCCGTGGCAGCGCATCATCGTGTTCCTTCTTAGTGTATTCTTTCTCCAGCAGTTCAGTTGTTAGTAAGATTAACTTCTCTAATCATTAATTTAATTTGCAAATTAATCCCCTTTTCTTGGGGTTAGGGGCTGGAAGTTGAGGGATTCGTTTGTGTTTAGATAGATAATGCTGAAGGCAGAATTTGGATAACTAAGAAAAAAAAAAAGCATAAATTTATGGGTGAGTAGATGTACAATATTCTGCCCTCTTTGGCCGAGACATCTATTTCAGTATATCATAAACAGAGAGTTGTGACTTCCCATAAGGAACAAATTGTAACATATGCATTAAGCCATGTAGATCACACAAAAACCTCAAAGAAGTGGCTACAGGCAGTCATTAGAAGAACTTAGCCTGCGTGCTGAAATAGTTCTGAGTAACTTCCTTGTTCTTGAACTACCAAACTGTTAAGGTGTGTTAGGGAAGTATCTCTTGGGCCTCTTCAATGTTACAAGGCAGTCAAGCAGTATTTTCTTTTCCTGTTGCAAAGCTTGTAGAAAGTGCAAGAGGGGCTTCTTGTAATGGAAGTTGAAGGGAGGAAGCGGAACAACGTTCTAGACCAAGCCCTCCTGACTTAGATATTTCTGTCCTGGGATTTTCATTCAGCTATAAGCTGCTGGTTTGAGGAGCAAGGGAACTGACTTCATTACCAGTTGCTGAATAGCTCTACAGATATTTTTAATCTCGGGATAATTATCAGACAGAGTTGGTAGTCACATGAAAGTAATTTTGTTATTAGGCTATGATTCTTGACTGACTATGAGAACTATGTTAGTTAAGGTGTTGGATTAAAAGGTTTTCAAAGTTTGAAAGAATGGAAGTAATATGATCTAGGAGTATAAACTGAAAACCTGAGCTATTACAGTACAGTGTGTATTATTTTTTATATATATATACACTATACATGCTTGTACAGTGTGTATTATTTTATATCTTAGCTAAACTTTTCATTTATTAACACACTGCAAAGTGAGTGAAATTCACTTTACGTTTGAGAACATTTATTAAATTTATGATATCTGACAAGCTGTCTTGCTTTCTTTGTGTGATGAAACTGTACTTGGTATATAACTTCAGGAACAGTACCTTAAAATAGTTTTTAAAATCCCTCTAATGAGCAAACTGTCTTTACTTTCAGTCCTAAGTTTCCTCTTGCATCCCTGAAAATCTAACGGGTATACTTACCTATTCATAATATGAAAAGAATGGGTTAGGAAGAATATCTAAATTTAGAGCTAGTTAGTAGATTTCAATGAAATGAGTGATGTTGCTTTATAGTGATTTGAACTAGTCATTTTAAATTAAATGTTCTTCCAAGTCATGCTTGTATCTTCAGCCAATGTTATTGGGAGTTACACACAGATAGGAAAATACAGTCCTAAATCAACATTCTTTTAAGGCTTTGTAATTAGATTGCTCTGTGCTGAAATAGATCCAGGGTAGTTACATCAGTAAAATGTAATATGACAAGAGCAGGTTTGCAGAAGTAGTTGTGGCCATCAGAAATCTGCAGTAAATCCAGAGAGGTGAAATTTTAAGGTCCGGAAGGGCAGGGTAACAGTGAATGTGTAATAACATAACATAGGAACTATTAGAATTTCAGTGGAAGCCTGGAAGATTGTATGATTAAGAGTGTCATTTGTTCTAAAGTTAAGTGTGTTGTACAGTAAAGATGTTAGTTTTTCTTTGTTTCCATTTATAAGAAAATTTATTTTGATTACTTATTGAACTCTTGGATTTTTAAAAATTTTTAGTTTTTAGTATAGGCTTATGCTAAAGATAAATACGATTAAAAATAGATGGTCAGAGTGAAATATTTTTATATTCAGAAGAGAGAGCATCAGGGTGATGCTATTTAAAATATATCATACAGATATACTTTGAGTGTTTGCCATATGGCAGAGAAGGTGGCTGTGTAATCTTCCAAAAAGGCTATTTATGTCATAAAGCAGGAATTGTTTGATTTAGCTGTTGCCTTTTCTCTTCCTGGATTGTGCAATATTTTTTACAGGGAAAAAACCCAAATCACCAGATTCACTTCTTAGTTGCAACTTTGTAAAATTGCTTGAGTACTGTGGTTTGATACTATTTAGCTTTGTTCAGATTCCTAAATATTTCAGTAAAAAATGACTGCAAAGATAATGTTTGATTTATGCTCATTCTTTCACATAGAAATGTTTTGGGAACCTCTGTTACAGGCGAATAATAAAGTCATAAACACTTTCTCTGGTTAAAAGCCTGAGGATTTAGTGAGAGTCACTATCTCATTTTTTTTTTCTCCAGAGGTCTGTTAGTTCATGAGAATATTTTGTGCTTTTAAATTTGTTATCTGGCAATGTTGTGCAGTGTTGTGAAATACTAAATAGCGTTTTTCTTTCTTGTTTATAGAAGTCTCAAAGTAGGAAGGAGGCTTAATATATTCACCAAGGCTTCTACAGAAACAGAAAATGCACTGAAAACAGGTTAGTGGAAATTCAATAATGAAAAACCCAGTGAAGCCAAGTTCTGAATTTTTAGTATATCAAGAGATTCACTGTTGTGAAGGAGACTTATGATCCGTTAACTTCCTGCTTTCAGACCTATAAAAAAATGAATACTTTAATGAAACTCTGATTTTCAGTAAGCAAAACTTCCATGCAGTGTAATAGATTAATGTTTTCTGTACTAATCACGACATTCTGTTACTGAACTTGAAGGATAAAACTGGCTTTTTGTCACTAAGTCCAGTCTTTCTTCTTTTGCTCTGTGAGTGTAAAACCAGCCTGGAGAATGGGTGTGTTGGCTCCAGTAGCTTATTTGGTCAAGTTGCAAACTTCCTGCATTCATTTTATGGCAAAGAAACACAAGGCTCTGATCCCAGGGAAACAAGCGTGCTTTACAGGTGGCTAGGCATAAGCAGGGTAGAAAAAACCCCAATTCTATTACTTCTGTTTTTTAGTGTTGTATATGTAGCTTGAAAGATCCTGTAAGTGGCTGACAAACAACACCTTGCTTTACGTACTGTGAAGCTCTTTATGTATGTTTAGAATCATAGAATGGTTTGGGTTGGAAGGGACCTTTAAAGGTCAGCTAGTCCAACCCTCCTGCAGTGAGCAGGGACATCTTCAACTAGATCAGAGCCCCGTCCAACCTCACCTTGAATGTTTCCAGGGATGGGGCATCTACCACCTCTCTGGGCAACCTGTGCCAGTGTTTCACCACCCTCGTTGTAAAACATTTCTTCCTTATATCTAGTCTAAATCTACCCTCTTTTAGTTTAAGACCATTACCCCTTGTCCTATTGCAACAAGGCCCTACTAAAAAGTTGCCGCCATCTTTCCTGTAAGCCCCCTTTAAGTGAAAGGCCACAATAAGGTCTCCCCGAAGGCTTCTCTTCTCCAGGCTGAATAACCCCAAGTCTCTCAGCCTTTCCTCACAGGAGAGGTGTTCCATCCCCCTGATCATTTTTCTGGCCCTCCTCTGGACCCACTCCAGCAGGTCCATGTCTGTGAGGGCTCCAGAGCTGGATGCAGTACTGCAGGTGGGGTCTCACCAGAGCAGAGTAGAGGGGCAGAATCACCTCATGAGGTTCACACAGGCCAACTTCTTGAGCTTGTCTAGGTCCCTCTGGATGGCATCCCATTCAGGCGTCTCAACCACTCAGCTTGGTGTCATCTGCAAATTTGCTGAGGGTGCACTCGATCCTACTGTCTATGTCATTGACGAAGATATTAAACAGTACTGGTCCCAATACAGACCCCTGAGGGACACTGCTTGTCACTGATCTCCATCCAGACATTGAGCCGTTGACCACTACTTTCTGGATGTGACCATTCCCTTATCCACCAAATACACATACCAAAATTCAAGTAAGATAAAAACAAAAAACAACGGCAAAACAGCTATGACCCACCTTCATATTCACTGAATGGCACAGTTCTGCAGGAACGTCTTAATGCCATATAAGGGGAATAGCTTTCACGCATGAAGACTTAGCTTTACGACAGGCTGCGTTTTAGCTAAGAGTGTGTGAATATGGGCAAGTCATGTAAAGAACTCCCTCCCTCACTTTTCTTTCTGAACAATGAAACTGCGCGTTGGTAGCAGTGATGTTTAGTACGCTGATTTCCCTAAGCTATTCTGAGGCCCTTTGGAAGAAAAGTCTTTATTCCAGTGTAGTGACTTAGAACTATATGTAAAGCCAGCAGCTGCAGAAGAAATAGTATTCCTCTCTGATATCTTAGAAAATTATTCTTATTTGTTTCTGTTTCAAGAGTAGGACTGTTAGTTTTTGTCAGATTCTAGCTGAGTAGTTTTCTCCTTTTTTTTACACTTGAAACTGCAGGGAGAAATTAATTTATTTACATAATATCTTAGTAAAATATCAGATAGTGCTATTTGCATGTTTTCAAGTAGCTGTGAGCTTTCTGAATGCAGCCACCTTTGTGGTGGACTATGAAAGTTGCTTATTAGAATGGAATTCAATTCACCTTTTTTTAAGACTGCCAATTTTCTCAAGATTGGTCAGTTTTACATATAAAAACATAATGAACGATGAAGCATTTTTTTAGCTATTTTGACAAATGTGATGTTCAAGTAACTGGCATTGGAGTTGAATCAAATTTACTCAGGTAAAATAGTGAGAATTTAACCTTTCTTTTTTGCATGAGTACAATGCGGCACATAGTAGTCACCCTAGATAAAAAGTTGAGATATACTTTTTTTTTAAACACAAAGCTGGAATGTGCACAAATTGTGTAAGACAGCAAGTGGACTTTATTGGATTTGTAATTAGATATTAAGAAGTAAGCTTCTTTCAGGTTTATATGTGGTGTTTCCTTGTTTGATTCCAGGTAGCTTTGAGGAAATCTACAATATATTCTAAGCCAGGAAGCTTATTACTTGGCTTACTGACTAAGCCTGATGACAAAAAAATTTTTTCCGTTAATCTTGGGAAATACCAGTGTGATACTTGATACCTTGATTCATTTGCTTTCACTTTCTTGGCTCATATTAGTGGAGATAATGAGTTAAAATATTGTTTTATACATGACAGAAAAGCAAGTTCTGTGTTATGTATTGAATATTTATTTTGAAAACCTGAATGTTAACTGGGAAGTAAATTGACATTCTGAAAAAATTATTCATAACTGTTAACATAAAATATCAGTATTATTTTCTGTTTCACAGAGGTGAAAATATAATGTTTATCACCTTTACTGTAAGCTTGAAAAAATGAGTTTCTGCTCTTTTCTGTAAGAAGATTTATTAGTAGCACATTCTTAGAATGTATCCTTTAAGATGTGGACAATAATTTAATTCTGGTATGGTTTCTCATGTTGTCTTTTATCTGTATTTTATTCCTGCCTCCATCCCTCAAATCAAAGTAGGCAGCTAGGGAGTATAGTTCTGGAAATTTCCCTGCTAAGCAAGAAATAATTTGAAGAAGTATCTTCTGACTTAACACAAAAAATGAAAACACTTTTTGGTATGTAAAAATACTGTTTGCCCTTTCATTTTGTTTTTCCTTAAAGAAGGGGGGGGATTTTTTTTTTAAATGCAGTTGAGTTGTAAGCCACTGAGCCAAAGATGAAATTGTATCTTAGTTTCAAATACTTACACTTACGAGTAGTAAAATAATAGCTGGTTGGCCATGATCCACTTCAAATGGACTGTAACGTTTGAATTCACATCAAGTTCTCTGTTCCAAGGAGCTTAGGGTGAATTGATAACAGGGGGAGACAAGAAAACAAAGGGGAGTGTGACTTAGGCCAGCTCATGAGACAGCAGCCCGAGGCACTCCCAGTGGTTCCTCCCTGTCCTGTGGTAACAGCTTGTTCCCTTCACTTCAGCGATGCGGTTCAGTCTGGGCTCATGACCAGTTCTCCTGGGTGGAGGGGCAGGAGCTCCTTAAGAGTAACTCTGCTGCCATATGAGTACACTTTGATTTAAAAAAAAAAAAAAAAAAAAAAATTATATGCATCGGGAAAGATGCATCCCTAAAGGGCCTGTTTGACTGTGGGAGAAGAATAGGAAATCAGGATTTCTCAAGCTCAAGAAACAAAAACTTACGAGTGTGGGGAAAGGAATTGCCATCATTTGTAGATTGAGCTGTCTCCCTGAAGGAGAGTATAGTTGTGAAGTACCTGAAAACTCCTGTAATAAGCAAGATTCCTTTAGCAGAGTGCACCAGTCAAGTTCAGAGTTTGTCGTATGTACAATTTGTGAAAGACAAAAAGGAGAAAAAGATTGTGGAAAAATTAACTTCCTGCTCTGTGTGAAAGGCTCAAAAATAAATTGTCCCCTCGGAGTTCAGAATACGTTTTCACTAGGCATTTGAGAATTTAATGGACTTGCATTTCAACAGAGAATTCTTATTTGAGAAAGGTGATGCTGGCATCTAATGTAGAAAAAATATGCAGAGCTGAAAGTACTAGTCTCTGTAAAGGACTTTGTTTTAACTCTGTAAATGTTAAAGGACTTTGTTTTAACTAGTGACAAGTCTTTGGCATGCTGACAGATCTTTACAAAATTTCTTTTTTAGTATCTTCACCAACAATTTGGGATCTGGAATTTGCAAAGGAGATTGCAGCAATAACTGCACAGCCTCCCCGAAACGGTTTTGAGGAGATGATCCAGTGGACAAAAGAAGGAATACTGTGGGAGTTCCCAATTGACAATGAAGCTGGTATGTGCACTGTTAACTTTTACTATCTGTCTATATTTATCTTTTTTAAGAATTAGAGCATGTTATGACCTTTGACTGTTTTAACATAGTATTTCAGCTATGAGTCATGCATTTGATAGTAAACAAATAAAGCTTTCCAACTGTCCCAAATCAGAGATGCTTCAGATGAACTCGTTCTGGCACTCTTCAGGTGAAGTCCTGCAGGTGGTTTGGCTGATCTGAGGACTGGCTGCTGCCAAAAAGGGGAGAGCTCCTCCCTCGCTCCCTCCCTCCCCCTCCCTTTCTCACTCAGCCCTGATGCTTTCAAAACCAAAAGGCAGTTCAAGCGTATTACATAATACCTTTTACTGTGCAACTTCTTAAAGAAGCTTCTAGCAGAGGATGGGGAATCTTAAAACTGCTGTGTGTGTTTTATAATGCTGATTCTATTCTTTGGTGTGGCTCTCGGACCAAGTGGCTAGCCGGATCCTAATCAGTTATCTGCCAGTTCCATATCTGCGCCGGCCGAGTGTTAAACAGTTGTTTGCTCCCTTTGTTCTATCTGATTCATAAGAATAAACAGTCACAATATTCACTGACTCTGGGCATCTATCTTAACTAGACATCTTTGTTCATGGTATTTACTTTTATTACCATTTTAAAACAAACCAAAAAAAAAAGCTCTCTGTGAAGTTAAGCCAGCAGAGAGCGAGCGAATGTTAAGGAAGGGAAGAACAACTACACAAAGTAAGCGTACACTTGAGGAAAGGGGACTTCATAACTGCAGGGAGAGCTTGGCTGTGTTTTTTTTAAAGACTTTAAAGACATCAAACAGAACTACTTTAGAATGATTCAGTCACTGAAAGCAAACCAGGTTAGTATCTGAAGCTGTGAGTCTTTGAAAATCTGTCCTGTACTGGGTTGCAAATTGCATAATGTGGTTCATTGTTTCTTAATGTTTATTCTCATCCTATTTTGGCAATTTCTTCACAGAATTTAATCACTGCTCCCAGAATTGATCTGTTCCATCATGTAGAAATCTGAGTATACTCTAGTCATGTTTTTGCAAGCTTAAAACCACTGCGGCCAATGGTTTTTCTGTTGTTGTAATGTGGCTGGAACCCTGCTGTCTGGGGCCGTAAGTGGACCAGGCGTCTTTGGCGGCCAATGGTTTTTCTGTTGCAGCAATGTGGCCGGAACCGTGCTGTCTGGGATGGGGTGGCGAACGGACAAAGAGTCTTTACATATACTTAAACAAGAATCTTTATTGATTTGTCCACAAAGACTAGTCATGTGGAAAATTCCAGTGGAACATTCCAAAGTCTATCACCTCTCAGGTTGAAATATCAAGTCAGTAAATTTCATCCTATCAAACTGCCAGCCACAGGCTGTTAATCAGATCAGGTATGTCAAAGCACAGTTAAAATCTTGAGAACCTCGCTCCAATTATATCAACATACTGTAATTTCAGTGGCTTTGCAAAGGAAAGATGCCCCTTTGTGCTGTTAATTTTGCAGTTTAGTAACAGTCATCTCGCTCATTAGGAGGACATTACCTCAGCTTGTTCTGTATCAAGAAATGTGTGATTTTTCTTTTATGCCAAAAGCATGTGACTTTAAAAACATAAGCGTAATTAAATTTTCTATTGAGGAAGCACGTATACTCAACTTTTAGCATTATGAAAGCCTTTAAGGTTTTAAAGTAAATATAAAAAAGAAAGAAGACCGCTTATAACTGTTGTTCTTGGCTCCACAGCATCTCTGGTGTTCTCGTTAGAGTGCTTTACCAAGGCACTGTGCTGTGCTTTGAGGCATCAGGGCAAGGTCATGATTTTTAAAACTTCTCTGGCCTTGGTGCGAACATCTGAAGATGTGGCTAGACGTACTGGCTTGCTGCAGCGGCCAGTAGTAGTCTTCCCCCACCACCTTGACTGCCCTGTTGTCTGCTCCTGCCTGCCTGTCCTTTCCCTTATCTGATGCAGTTGAAGTCACTGTTAGGCAGAAAACTACCTTTTTTTTTTTTCTCTCCATCTCTCCAACCTCTGATTAATTTTTACCAGATTAGCAAACCATTAGGATAGCTTGCGTAACATTGTTCTCACTCCTCCTCCTTTCTGCTTGCCTCTTCTGCTTCTAGTAGCTTTAGTTCTGCTCCATGACTTGCGATGGGAAAAAGTTGGGAAAAACGTTGATTTCTGCCCCTTTTTAAAATTATTTCTGTGCATTTATGCCTTGATGACTCAAATCCTGAGGAGTGCAGTCATTAAAAAGGACAGTACAGATTATTGGTGCTACTTTGCTTTAGCACCTCCTTCTGAGGAGCAAATGCTTCTGGTGGGCCAGAGATTGTTACGGCAGAAGTGATAGGCTTAATGGAAGTCTCAGAAAATTAATGCCTCAGTTGCCCCTGATGGCTTCTGTAGGCAAAAGTTCATCAAGCCCTGTTCTGGCTGTTTTGCTGAGATGCTATTCCCAGCAGAGAAGCATTGGATCAGTTTGCCAAGAGAGGTGGCAAACATTACACAACCGTTTTAGGAGGCATTTGCTTTTACTAATTCTCGGCCTATTCTAGGGACCTACTGTAAGAGCATGATTTATCTCATTCTAAAAATGCTAGAATCATAGAATGGTTTGTGTTGGAAGGGACCTTTAAAGATCGTCTAGTCCAAACCCCCTGCAATGGGTAGGGACATCTTTCACTAGATCAGGATACTTGGTCATCTTTATAGCATGTCAGCAACACTCCCTATAAGGATGGACATCTGCATTTGAGATGTCATCTTTAAGGCAGGGTTGGTCATGTCTTGGAAAGGTTAGTGTTTTAGCTAGAGAAATTCCCCAGACTTTCTGTTTTATAGTACATAGGGGATTGGAAATAGGATATTGAGAGTGGGTGACTTCTTGCTTTGAGGTTGATAAAGAAAATCCTCTACTTTAGACTCCCACCACGCATGTTCTTTCTAATTAGATTTCTGAGGACAGTGCAAGAGAGGCTGAGGGACAGGCTTGTTCTTCCCATGCAGCAGGAGATATGGCTTGCTGGGGGTGGGGGGAGTCATGCGAGCACATCTCATCTAATCAGTTCCCACCAGAGGTCTCGGCCTCTGATGCTTTGGGCAATTGTGGTCTCTTTTTGTGATGCGCACTTTACTTTTTTGAGGACTGACATAACACAGGAGAAGGCATAGGACTGACATGACTTAATTACCTCAATTTTAATACTCCTGATTTAATGTTGTCAAATAATATATCATATCCTAGCTAGTATAGAAAAACATGTACACTTGTGTTTATGGTGTAGACTTCCCATTTTTGTCATCTGGAAATGTTCACATGCAATATTTTCTCTAATAACTTTTTACTTAAAGGTGCAAATTTCATTTCCGAATCTATAGCAAATTGGGATCAACTAAAAATTTTCATGTAACTGAAGAAAAATCTTTCAATTGCAAATCCCAATTTGCCTTGGTTTTTTTATCTTGGAATTGGGAACTGCGAAAGCAGCCTTTTTTCTGTATGTAGGAATTTGTGTTCTGAGCCTTTGTCTTGTGTATGCTAGCATCATAGTATGAACAACAGCAAAGAAAATCCACAGGACAGAGAACAAAAATTTACCGTAGGATCTGAGCTGTGCTTGATTAGAGATCTACAATAATCCCTTGTCCCATGTTCCTGTGGATGCTTTTGAATGCATCATCTTCTGCGCTGGTTACGACTTAAAAGTAGCAGCTGGTGAGATACACAACATTTTTACATTGGCATACACTCACAGATTCAGAAAGTCTTAGAAAAACAAATTTTCTGTGCCCATTTGATAGCAATAGGATGTTAAAACCATAATTTGGAATGAACATGCAAGTGTGAGTTAGCTGTTCAGTGTTAGATACTTTATGAGATTGCCTCATTTGTTCAAGACTAGCTTGTATTCTGTAATCCTCTGCAGAATTTAGGCAATCAGTGTTTTCTTAAAGAATTTATTAAGAAAGTGTCCCCAGTCTAAAAGGTGGTACCCATGATGAATCAAAATTTTCACATATTGTACAAACAGGTTTTTAGCAAGAAGATTGATTTATTTTTTTAATTAGTCCCCCGCTCCTGCCTCAGCATCAGCTTTCAACGAGATTACCATCCAGAAAGTTGATTTAAATATTAGATATTCTTATAAATGAGAGCATAAAATGGAATTAATATGGTAGACAGGAATATGATATATGCTGAAATTTTTTGTGCGGAGGGAGAAATTAATGTCTTAAAATTGTGCGGTTTCTTCCACTTCTGTGTGGTTGACTTCACTGTGCAAAAGAATTAAAAGGCACAGAACCATTAATTTTACTAATTTAAGATTATTTGCAAACTATATCCTTTTTTACTTTGTTAAATTTGCTGTTATATTACAATAATAACTTTGTCATTTTTTTGTCCCTTCTGTTAGGGATGGAAGATGATGCTGAATTTCATGAACATATCTTTCTGGAGAAACACCTCGAAGACTTTCCCAAGCAAGGACCTATTCGCCACTTCATGGAACTAGTCATCTGTGGGCTTTCAAAAAACCCGTACCTCAGTGTTAAACAGAAGATTGAACATATTGAGTGGTTTCAGAAGTATTTTGAGGAAAAGAAGGAATTTCTTCAAGAGATTTGAGACTTGGGAAAGTGCTTAACCTTGAAATGAAGAATCATTATGTCAAAACTGATGATTTCTTATGATGGAAATACTGTCAGTGCAAAGTAATCATGTGACCTGAAAGTTGTGTTTTGAATAATAAACTGAAAGGTCATACTTCCATGTGTGTATGTCCATGTATATGTAGATATTTTTTGACAACAAAAGAAGGAACTGAAAAGTACGGCTTTTGTAGAATGTGCATTTAAAATTTAGTTTATCAAAATTGTTGTCTTTTAAATTTGAAACTAATCTTTTGACCATGAAAAACATTAGGTCTAATTCCACTTCCTACACCCTTCACACTTGGTACGTGTCTTGACGGGTTTGATCATCTTTCCCATTTTCGAAAACTTGCAGTGCTTTCATTTTTAAAAACTTCTGATACAGCTCTAATTTTGAAAAGCTGTTACTGAGATAGTAACAGTTCTTTTTGCTAATTCATTAAATACACTGGTATTTGGATGGTACTAGTCTTTTCTATCCTCCTTTCACTAATTATCTTTATTGGTTCTTTTTAAAATTTTTGGTAGTGACGAAGTCATTTGTGTTGAATGTTTGTTAGTTCATCTGCTCAGTGAAAGGCTATTGTATTCCTGAGATGTGTGCACAGCATAATACTGGTGAGTTATACAGAATAATAGGAGAAGTCTCTCCTACCACCCATACATCCATTTTGAAGCTTTTGACCAACTTCCCATCAGTATCTGTTGTTTAAAAATGTTGTCAAGTAATCCATAAAGTTCCGTTTCATTAGAGCAAGCAGTTTTATGATTACTATGATGTTTGGAGCTGAGGCCTTATCTCCTGCATCTGCAGGGCTAGAAAGAGGACTTGACATTGCTGGCAAGGAGACTTGTCGCCTACAGATCACTGTCGCATGATGCCACTGCTGTTTTCTGTCTCGTCCTCTGGTGTTGGTGAAGTAACTTCGTATTTTCTAGATGATCCTTTCTTCAAATTAAATGTGTATGGTCCCTCGTATCTATTAAGCAGTTGCAATATATTTTACTTCAGTTATCCTTTGTTAAATTTTCATCCGGAATTACTCACTCGGTCATTCAAAATCCTGGATTACGTCTCGCTGCGTAACTTTCCAGAGGGTTTCCAGCCTCATATTGTTTTCTTCCTTGTTCTCTCGCATTCACTCCAACCACTTCATCAGCTATTGGCCCTATAAATATGCTCCTATCTTTTTCTCACATTTCCTCATAACTTGAGCAGGAAGGAGGAAGTTATGGAATGAAGGTAAAACACTGGCTTCATATGCAAACTGATTTTTAAATCAGAATTACAAGAAAGCAAATGAAAAATAAAGAGTTGGCCTTTTTCTATGAGTTGGAATATTGTGGCTGTGTTTTGCTCATCTGCAGGATGTGAGTTTGCCTGTCTGGCAAAGGGCAAGACTCGGGCTGTGGAAGGGAAAAGCACCTTTTTGACTTTCTAGTAGCAAGAACAGCAGGGTTCAAATTCTGCAGAAATTTTCAGAGGCTTCCTGGCTTTGGAATGGAGAGAGTGAGAATTATATCAAAGTACCTCAATCTAGTACTAGGATAGTTTTAATTTTTGGTTCGATGCCTAGATACGTTTTCAAAAATACCATTCTTCCCAAATTTCTACCAAACTATGATGCACAGCCTGTGTTCTGCTGTATTCCAAGCCTTTTCTAGAACAAGGTACAGTGACTTCGAATTCACTGCGGGCTTTTAGAAATAGCTTCTCTGTGTATTTGCATTTAACCTGTGTTTTGATACGAAAGAAAGGACGCTCACAAGCTCGGCTCTTACTGGAAGAGGTTCGGGAGCATTAGCTGTGTATGAAAGTCCTGAATTTCACAGCACTGGGAGCAAGGTGAATGTTACAATTTAAACAGGAGATCAGTATTTCGACAAGCCCTTAACAAGAGCTCTTGGTGCTTAGGATCTTTGGAAAGCTGTAGTAATTCCTACTTAGATGCTTAAATATAGATTTGAGAGTTAATACTAGGCAACAGGATTTGAATAATCAGACCTAGTTGCACATACGTATAGGTGCTTACTGGGATTGCTCAAAGCCCAAGTGACAGGGCTTTTGTGTGTGTGGGTTTTTTGGGGTGTACACTTCTTGGTAGTCCCAAGGGAGTAGGCTTGCAGGAATTCAAAGCATTGCTTATAGATTAGTCACTTAAAAGCATAAAAATCACCCCTTTTCTTTTGCAGCCCAAAGGATAAAAGCTGCGTGCCGTTGTTCAGAGTGGAGCCAGTGCTGCAGGTAGCAATTCCAACGCTGGAGTCATTCAGGTTTTTCTTACAATGGTTGGTTTTCCCACTCTCGTAACTGGTTAGGTGGTATTACGTGTAACTTAATGGACTCAGCATTAGGATCTGTCCAAGGCAAAATAGTGTTTATTATGTTCTGCGGTCTTACATTTCCTTCTTTATGCATGAAGCGGAGGTCTCATTAATGCACTGCTAATGCTATACCTCCACGACACCTGCATTGGAAGGTTGTCTGGCTTTGGTGGGGCTGGGGCAGTTGATGCTGCCCTGAGAAGAGCGAGAAGATGGAGCAGACTGACCCAGAGCCATAATTGCAGGGAACGTTGGCGACGGTGGTAGCTGTTGATAGCACTGTGAGTGATGGTCATGGCTTCCCCAGGTTGGCTGCTACACCATGAAGAAGTCCAAGCTCCTTTTCCCCTCCTTTCCATCACACCTGGGTAGTCTCCATTTTCCACCCATCTGGTGCTACCGCAGTGGTTCCAGAGGGCCTCTGGCTGTCTCGGAGGAGACGGAGGCACTGGCACAGATAGAAGACCTGGCAGAGAGCTGTGGCTCAGTGTTGGCAGAGCGATGGAAGCGAGGGAATGAAAGGAGCCCATATGGTTTGTAAAAGTGTTCAATAACATTTATTACTTGCCTGTCTCTGTCCCTGTAACTTCTTTATTTCTGCTTCCCAAGGGCCGATCTTGCCCTGCCCCGCCAAGGGTCAAACTGATTATCGACGTTAAGTTAAGTTAAATCCAAAGCACTTGCTCACAACCCAGTTTGAACCCAGCTCCGTGTCTCCCCACCCCTAACTGGGCAGGTCCAAAACTGGGCTGGAAAAAAACAAACTTCTTGGGGATGGTCCCTTGCCCGAAGGGAAGGACAGGAGTGAGTAGGGTGAAAACCCAATGAAAGGCTGGATAACTTATTGTATTAATGCAGGGGATCTCAGTGAGGTGTAAATGCCAGCCCCTTGGGTGTTACGCCAGACCAAACCTTGCCTTTGACATCTGATGGCACCCTTGGTCTTCTCAAACCTATTTGATATGAATGGTTTGCTGGAAATCAGACTCGATGAACCACTTTTTCCCCCACTATGGAGCAAGCGTGAGCGTTTGCTCCCCAGCGTGGTATTAGGAAGAAGCTGGAGGAATGATTCTATGGTTTGGTTGCAAGATTGTCTGTGCTGGGATTTCAGCTCTTGGCGTTAACCCCTACCAAGCAATTATGCCGCGGCACTGATGTGGCCTGTGCCTAACAGGGGGTTGTACTCCTTGAACACTTACCCGAGCACTGGAAGAAAGATGGCACTGGCTTAATTTAACCCTTCTGACCTGGCAGAGGAGCTAAAATGAATGGGGTGAATAGGGAGGAAAATCTTGCACATGTTCCCAAACTGCAGGCAGTTTTTGCTTAAACCATGTATTTTTAGATGAAGAGGAACATTAAAGGAGTCCTGGAGTGCTACTCAGGTCCATTTTCTTCCAGTACTTACAGAGATAATAAAATTCCAGCATGAAAATAGCTCCTCATTGGAAGCTTGTGCTTTGATGAGAAGCCTGAAGCATCACGGCATTTATGCAAGAGGGGCCATGGTATTGTTTTCAGTGAGGATTTAAAAGTAAATAGTCTTGTTTTAGTTGGGTTTGTGAGGATCACTTAGCAAAACGATGTTCGTGGACCGAGAACGATGACTTCTGAGATTGCAGGGCCTGGTTTTTACCATGGACACACCTGCGGGTGCCTTGGGAAGTCTGGCTGCTGCTGCGATGGTGTCCAGCAGGACGCAGCAAGGGTGTAAATCCCACCCTGCCGAGAGGCTGTGGGTTTCTGGTCTCATGATCTCCACAAGATGTCAGTGTAGATTTATTGGATTAGATATAAAATCCTTGTGCTGTTCCCCCTGGCAGATTAAAGCAAAAACTGTTTTAGAGCTGCACAATAGGTTTGATTGTGCTCTGGAATGTGTCACCCGTGGAGGAACGACATGGTGAGCGTTGGCGTCCAAGGAGGGGTGCGAGTGACACCCCGAAATGGGAGAAGAGCTTCTGGCAAAAAAGGGCAATGCTTTGCTCATATCAAGGTGCCCTTACTCCCTTGGGGACGAGTTGCATATGCGTAATATGCAATATTGCACTTGTGCAACAAAGTGCTCTATATTTTACTCAAAAAAAAGCTGGAAGCCTGAAGAACAACTAGAAGGGCCAGCCTGGGTGGCAGGAAGGATGTGAGGGCGATTGGGTCAAGTCATGTATTGGAGAACTGCTGGCATGCGGTACCCAAAGCTTGCTTTGTTTCTTTACATACAGAAAGTGGTCTTGCAATGTTGAGCAATGAGCTGTGACCCTGCAAAGAAACCAGGACATGGCGTCCAACCCAAGGGAGTTCCCCTTCACCTTTTAGCTCTTTTGCGCAGCAGTCCCTGCCTGTCAGAGAAACTTTTTAATGCCTTGCGAGGTGCATTCAGATGGATGTCAGCAACAGAGGAGTTTTTCCATGGAAGACGATTCTCTGAAGCGCTGGCAGTGGTGGTGGAGATGCTGACCCAAGCCCAGGTCTGGCCCCGTGTGGGAGGGAGCTTCCCCAGCCAGGCTGGGCTTCTCCATGCCCCTGCGCTGCCCAGCCTCTCCTGGGACTACTGTGCCCTGGGCGTCTCTGGGCCAGCTGAGGTTCCCCTGGGCTGCCAG
>NW_009211501.1:1627-2328 GCF_000690835.1 Fulmarus glacialis | reverse complement strand
GGCTGTGTTGGAACTCGTAGTGGAAGGACTGGTGGTGCAGAGGGGTGTACTGGTGGTTAGTGGAGAAGTACGGGGAGGCGAACTCGGTGCCCGTGGTAGAGTAAGTGAGAGGAGATGAGGAGGAATAGGCGACGGTCGAGTTGGCCACAGACTCCAGGCATCCAAGCTGCATCAAACGGTAACTGTTTGATCCGTCATGACGTATCTGAAAGGAAGAAGTGAAAAGAAGACCCCAAAACTGGAGGTTTGTCATTGAAAACCCCGGGTGCGGTTCTTCCAAGCACGCTGTCCTGCATAGCTTCTCCCCCTGCAGAAGCGTCTAAGCCTGCGAGCGGCAACCCCAGCAACAAAAGATCCTTTCCCACCTTGGGCTGGTGCCATAAAGGTCTGTTCAAAAAATCATAAACAGCCCAGCCTGCCCTTAATACCGTCAAGCGAAAGGAATCCACGCACTGAAATGAAAACTATCTATCTTTCTGTCTGTCCGTCCATCCATCTAGCCATCCACCTCCTGATCACAGCTGTAATATCTGGGGCTGACACAAAAAAAGTCATCAAACAGAGGAAACTACCGAGAATACACACAAGCCCCGTCCCTATGTTACAGCGTTACACATTGAGAAAGCTTTGCCGCCTGCTTGCCTTCCTTTCTTCCTTCCTTCCCTTCTTTTTTTTTTTGAACCCCTATTTTTCTTTTTTTT
>NW_009211501.1:419-1570 GCF_000690835.1 Fulmarus glacialis | reverse complement strand
CATCCCCCCCCCCCCCCCCTTTTCCTGCATTTCGAAAGAAAAGGGGAGTCCTGCTTTTTAGTGAGAACTCCCCATTCCTGGCGAGCTGGTGGTGATTTCTCTCCACTTCATTATATTATTAGGGGTATTATTCTGATTTTCGTTCTGGCAACGGTTTTAACGTGGTAATGAGTTGCCCTTTCTGGCGACAGATGTCATAACGAATTTTCTCTCTATACTTCTTTAAGTTATCTCTGAAGCCGGATTATAATTAAATGTAACGGTCCAATATGGATTTAAAAAAAATGGAAACAACCACACAGGCACATACACACACACATATGCACACACACACACACACACACACATCCACACACGCGCGCGCACACACACACTCACTCACACACACAAAATACCTCTGCATCGTGGACGAGACCTGGAAAGGTAGTTGACATTTTTTGGTTCTCCGAAAAAAAAAAAAAAAAAAAAAAAGAAAGAAAAAAAACCTCTGGATAAAATTTCCCTCTCCAAATTAAAAAAAAAAAAAAAAGGAAAAAATTTGAAAAATCCAAAGTTCATGTATTTCCCCAATTTTTTTTAGAAAAAATCTCTACAGACAGAGAGAATTTGCAATGTATCTGCATAGATCAGATCTCTCGCTTTTCCATGCACCTCCTTAAAAACCTGTAGGAACAAAATTTTCCCTCTGCACAAAAGCTGCTCCCTGGATCAGATTTTGTACTTGCTGGGTATTTCTTTGGCTGATGTCGTAGGTCCCTTGGTAATATAGAAGTTTTGAAAATTAAGCATCAGCACTGAGAACTGGGAGGACAATAGATAGAGGAGCTTCATCCCAGGAGACAAGGAATAAATATTGTATCTTCGCCTAATAAGGAACTGTAGGTTCTTTCAACATTTTTATACATTTTTCCTCCACTCTTAAGAATGCTTTTTCTTACCCAGGCTAATGTGGGAGCTAATCTGATCGAAGGGGGTATTTTGTGTACATTTTATTGGGAAGACATAAAGCTAATATATATTAATATATATTATTAAACCATCCTTTTCAATAGGTAAGTGCTCCTTCCTGTTGATTATACTGCTTTTAAATACTGACCAGAATCTAAGATTGCACATTTGTATGTGTGTCTGTTTAACTGTATTTTTTTATC
>NW_009211501.1:0-277 GCF_000690835.1 Fulmarus glacialis | reverse complement strand
TTTTTTACCCTTGCATTTACATCGAATTTAAGTCCACCCCACACTCCAACCTGCTTTTAAAGCTTCCTAATATGCTATCTTACAGGCTTCTTTAAATAGCGTTTTCAAACATAAAACTAGGGTGAGACCACAAAGTACGGAATTACATCTGCCTATATAGGAGGAAGAAAACTAGGGAAGGGAACGTATGAGCTAAAGACCACTGATAGCAGTTTTCCCTTCGACATTTCTAAGTGCCGATATATTTTAGTGATGGAAAAGGCAGGGAGGCTGCGTA
>NW_009211500.1:252-1960 GCF_000690835.1 Fulmarus glacialis | reverse complement strand
GGTACGCGCAGCCCTGGCACACGGATCAGCCCACGGGGTAACCGAGTGGGACGGGCCGAGCGTTGGTCTCGTTAGTCAGTGCGCCGGCACCGCGGCGCTTGCCAGAAGGGCTGCATAGTAGGAGTGTTACACATCGGCATGAATCTCAACGGGTCCATTTGGATGTAAATGCTGGTGTGGAAATTCCGATTGCGTTTCGCATAGCATGAGCGTTGCAGTAGAATAAAAAATGAACGTTAGACCAGACGGTCTCACAGTAGGTGCTTTTTGAACTGAATCGAGTAAAGGAGTTTTGTGTTTCTTCAGCAGCAGCAGCAGGAGTACCAGCTCCCCTACGAGAACTTCAGATCCCAACGATCAAAGCTCTCGAGTTTCATATACTGTTCAAAGAAAGCGTAGTCATGATTTATCCACGACAAGAAAATAGATATTAAAATTCCTTCCTTCCTTCCTTCCTATTTCCATATTCTTTCCTCAGTGGTGCCAGGTCTAACTATAACACATAAGGAGAACAACATCTAGGAAGTTACAAAGAGCTGTGCTCCTAGTAAGGATGTTACTTGCCCCTCTGTTGCTGTGATGAATTCTTGTTGGGAAGCCCGTGCTTGGGTGCAGCCATCGTTACTGATTGAGTTGACAGCAGGAAACACACCCTACAGTTGTAAACGCGAAGGGGATTTTTTTTTTTCCCAAGATTGTTTTTCTTGCTCAGTGGAAGCGAGCTAGCCAGGTCGAGCTTGAAGCGTGTGTTTTTAAACTTGCGGGGCATTTTGGTGGGCACTAGTGTTTCTTACCCGTGTTGCTCGTGTGTAGTTTTCTGCTCTGGAAAGATTAATTTGTAAATAGCTCGTTCTCCTCACAAAATGCCTTGTCTGTGAAGGGTCCCCAGCAGCCGCCGTGGTGTTCCTGCGTGTGTGGGCAGCGGGACCCCCGGCAGCGGGCTGGCAGCGCGGGCTGCGCTGCCGAGGCTGCCTGGAGCACCGCTCCCCCCGCAGCAACCCGTAGAGGAGCCGCAGTATTTCACTCCTCCGTTTCGTGATGTCAGGCGGACTCTGGAGGGGGAAGCGAAGGCGAGATGTGGGGTGTCCCTTGGCGAGGAGGGCCGGGGCTGCAGCAGCTGGAGGATGAGCAGGCGCTTCCACAAGCGCCGGGAGGGGAAACACGCCCAGCCTCCGTGCTGGGAACATGCTCTCATGGGCCAAAATCCCGCGTGTTAATTAGGGCTTCATATTTACATGCCACCCAATTTAAAAATAGATTACACTTAAATCAGAAACATGTTTTCAGTTTCATTCCGATTTTGTCATCGCGTTTTCTTTTGTCTGCCCTCCATCTCCATCAGCCCCTGGCAGGGCGTCTCCATCAGCCCCTGGCAGAGCTGCCTGGCTGAGATCAGAAGAGCCCTCAGCCCCCGTACATCACCGACCTTTTTCTTTAACATATCTCATTCTAGGGACGCACGGGGCGAGGTTACTGCGGCGTGAGTGAGGGATAAACGTTTGATAAGACATCACCTTGAAAGGAGACTACAAAAATCGACCTGACAGGCTTTATCTAGGCGCGGTCGGGGCAGCCGTATGGGCCGGGGGTAGGGCTTGGTGCAGAAAATAGGTACTAGCGAGCAACGTGAGATTTATTGATTACGTCTCTCTTAAAATCTCAAAGGGGACAGGATCTACCAACCTCAAGACTGATTTTTAGCTTGTTT
>NW_009211500.1:0-219 GCF_000690835.1 Fulmarus glacialis | reverse complement strand
CTTAGAAATCACTGTCCAGGGTTTGTGGCCGAGGGAGAGGAAATCAGTTCAAAATCTCCTCCCCTCTCTGGCTTTTGACAGGCGCTTCAGCTTCCATTGGGGCAGTAGGACCCATACTGCCTACAGATGCCACAGGCACCACACAACATCTACTGGGCCCGCAAAGGCCGGGAGCTTTTCTGCCTTTCCTCCTTAGCTCTTTTTTTTTGCTCCTCCTCC
>NW_009211499.1:8515-28849 GCF_000690835.1 Fulmarus glacialis | reverse complement strand
GCAGTGTTAGAAACAACGCGGCTGCTCTTGTGCTGTACACTGGTTTTGGATGGAGCCCTCTGTGACTTCCAGGCCCCTGGATTTTTGTTTTGTCAAAGAGAGCAGTTTCCACCGGGTTGGCTGATGCCCTGCAGTAAGTGTCCTTCCGAGGAGGTGGGGACGGGGAGCTCTGCAAGGAGCCCGGCTCCCCCACATCCCCGGCTCCCCGGGTGTCCTGATGCACCCACCGAGGGCAGGCACACACGTGCAGGCAGCGATACAGCTCCTGCCCACACCCCTGCACTCGCACGGCCAGCCGAAGAGCCGAGCTGACTGGGAGCCCCTGGGATAACACTTCCAGGAGCCGTCCTCACCTTCGCATCTCCACCTACACACTGACAGGCGCACGACAGCCCTCTGCAAAGCTGGCAGTGGCTTCCCATTAAGGGCCTTGAGCAGCACCTCCGAGGCTGCCCCCAGACTCGGTCTTGACCCCTCTGGGTGCAGCAAAGCATTTGTTTCGGTCACTATTGCACGTCTTGGTGCTCTGATTGTAGCTGCCATTACCTGCACCAGCATACAAGGTTTGAAAAGAGCCACCAAGCACAAAGGAAAGGTTTTGGGAGGGGAGGTTTGCCGTGGCTATTTCCAGGCTCGCTGCAACTGCATTTGCCAGAACTGCTGCAACAGAGACAAAAAGCAAGGAGAGAGAAAGGCACAAGCCTGGCTGAGCAAGCCACAAAAAGCCCCTTCCTAGCTGGAGGCTTCCAGCATATGGAAGGGGAGGTAAGAGGGCTGGAGAGGATGAAAAACGATCTTTTGGATCACTCCTCTATCCCCTCGATTCCCCTTCAGCCTCTCCTGACAGCTGCTCGTCTGACCTGCCCCTCCAGCGACTCCCCGGCAGCCTCCCCCGGTGCTTCACCCCCAGGATATCTGAACATCAAACCTAAATCTCCCTTGTGCTACAGTTTAAGCCCATAATTTCTTGTCCTACCCACCATAGGACACGGAGAATTGTTTATTCCTATCCTGTTTGCAGCAGCCACTGACATATTTTTGAAGGCTGTTATCACATTTCACCTTCAGTCTTAGACCTTTTCATGAAAGATGGAACAGAAACACAGGTTTGTGACGGGGAGGAAGGACAGAATAACAAAGAGGTTTTTCTGGATCACACGTGGAAACCAGGAAAGCCAAGGAGCCAAGGAACGGGCAAGGAGCAGCCTGTAACACTGAGAAGAAGCTTAAGTGCCACCAGCCAAGTTCAGGACGCAAGGGGAGATGCTGGAGACGCAGATCAGTGGGGAGGAAAAGTGATGACACGAGGGTCATAGTGACACGGTGCAGAGCACCGGGACAAAACGGGCCCGGGGCTCCCACGCAGGGTGATGTGGCAGTGCCTGAAAGGGGCGTTGGGACTTGGCTGCAAGTGGGGAAGAGAGCTAGCTGGTACCGTTATTTATGGCAGGTAGCGTGCAACTCGGTCCTAAGGTCCTGGAAAGGTGCGATGAAGAGCCACAGACGTGAACGGCAGGCACCTAACAGCGCGATCCAATATGCTTATCGTGCCTTTGCACAGCCGCACGTGTCAAAAGTACTTACAAGAGATAATCTAATTTGATAAGGGAGAGGGTAGAGGAATAACACTGTGGGCACAGATATCAGGAGCAGAAAACAAAGGAGAGACTGCGGCAGGCATCTGCTACAGACCTCCAAGACTCGAGGAGAGAAAGAACGAACAAAAAGACTCCTGAACCAACTATCAAAGAGCTCGCAAACACAGGGTACTTGTACTCAGGGGGCACTTTAACCACCCAGACATCTGTTGGGCGACAAACACATCAAAACCTAGTCAGAATGGTTTCTTCGTTATGCAGAGGACAATTTACAGATGAAGGAGGTAGAAAGGCTCCACAAATCTACTCACCAATAAAAACAAACTGTTAAAAAAGCAACCTTAATAGGGGAAGTTTGGACCCTATGATCACAAGTGACACAAACCCACCGGAGTGAAGACATGGCAGCAGGAGATATTTACTTCGCAGCAAACACGTTGCAAGGTGAACTGAGGGACAGCCAAGAGCAGCAGAGCTGGAGCTGCTTGTGGCAGCTCTGCACTTGCCCCCTCCGCCAACGTGGCTGTCGATAAGGGACAGGATAAGCCTCCCAAATATGACGGAAAGAAAAGAAGCAGAAGGACCAGCCCTTTGCATCAGAGACAGCCCTAACCGTGGGGCTGTGGACCCAGCGAGCGGGGCAGCCCGTGTTCCCACCCCGGCCAGCGGCTACAGCATCTCTCAAGATTGCCAAAGGCAGGGGTTTGTCCAGAGCACGGGGGAGGTAGCGGGCAGCCCTTAAGAGCTCATGTCCCGAACAGCGAGACTTTCCATGCCTGTTGCATGAATGCAACCAGCTCTTGCACATCACCGCAGGAGCTGAGCACCTCCAAACACGGGGTCCCCTCTTGAACGTCACCCCTTGGCCCCTCTAACTCTGTGCCAAAAGCAGAGACAAGGTCTGAGTTTTACGGACCAGAGCCCCAGCACAAGGTCTGTGCGCTGCCGTGGCTGCTGCCGGTCCTTTTTGCAGAGGCGGGGGCATAGCCGTGCTACCGCCTGGAAAGGGGTTTCACAACATCCAGCGCTAGAAACACAAAACACTCTTGCAAAACTCGGAGATGCAAAAGTAAACACATCTGACAAGCTTGTACTGCAGCAGAGGGGGTTTCCCAGCACGCAAAACCCTTTGGCTTCTAGAAAAGAAAGTAACTTTGTCTATGAACTCCTGGAAGAGTTTGGAAAAGATCTGGCTTCAGCCATATTATGCGTGCTCCACAGAGAGCCCCGGGCTCTGGGGAGGCACAGGCAGCAGGAGGTTGCCCGTGGCTACCCCTGGCCCTGGGGCATGTGGCCCCCGGCTCCCTGCAGCCCTCCTGCCCCGCACCCTGCATCCCTGACCAGCCATGGCAGCTCAGTAAATTAAGGCTTTGGTGCTCCATAATGGCATTCAAAACTAGCCAGGCTTTAAAGGTGTTTTGTGTTTAAAGACTAAAATAGTGTACGACTTGAAGTGCCTAAAATACACCTGAAAATCTGGCCCTTTGGCATTTAAAGCACCTAAATTTCACTGAAGGGGGTGGGTGCAGCATGAGCCTCCGTTTCCCCTCCAGAGTCATCTGGGCGATGAAGGAGTATGTCATCCCCTGCTTCCCACACCAACAGCAAGGACCTCCTCAGCCTTCATAGTTACCTCCGAGCAGATGCAGACACTGGAGATCTGCAACTTCAAACAGCATAACTTTAAAAAGTACCATCACTTGGGAATAGGAAAATCTCCCCTACTTTTGGCCACGTTTCCAAAGGTGGTTCCCATATTTTGGCCTTAGCTGGAGCACACAGTTTCCCGTTTTACTTATACAAGCGTAGCTCTGGGTATACGAGCGTCCAAGTTTCACAGGTGTCGGTATTGAAGTGCTTTGGAAAAATACAGCTATTAAAAAAGGAAGGAAAAGAAAGTAGCAGCAGCCATATACTGCCCCTTTGCAGGGAACAACTCTGGACATCTTGCTCCCTATTTATTTAAAAAAAAAAAGCCAACATTGCTTTCCAGGCCTGAAACCCTGACTTCAGTTACAACACGTGTCTATTTATCAGGAGAAAAGCTGAATATTTCCGCTATCACAAGATTATTGCCAGTGCTTGGATTTTTCCCTAACCTCCAGCTAAAATTCTCTGAGCTGACGCTCTGAAAATGGAACAGCATACGAAATACACTCCCTGACTCTCAGAGTTGGAGCCCCCCCCACCCCCTTTCTCCCAATAAACAATTTTGCATATATTTAAACCTCCTTCCTCTGGTTTCCCAACTCCTCCACCCTCCCCAGCAAAGAAATTATGAAAATCCGTCATTTCTCTCTTTTTCCCTTGCACTTCCATCTATCAGCGTTTCAAAGGCAGTCTCCTCGAATGCAGAGCGGAGCAGGAGATGGGCAGCGGTAATGGGAATGTGCTCCTGACTGTGCAAACCCACACAGAGAGTGAGGACAGGAGAGACTGCATTTGCATACATATTAAACGAGAGCAGTAAAAAATGCAGACGTGCAAACCATTTGGACATGGCTCGCCTCGGCGATGCGCCCTGCAAGGGAATCAATCTTCTGCGTTCTTAAAGGGAAAAACCTGTTACGGAGCAAAAAGCGAAGCCAGAGAGACGTCCGCTGGCAAACACGGTCAAGGTTTCGAGACAATCTGACCTTCTGCCTTTGCGCGCAAAGACCTGCTGTGCAAAGGCTGTCGCGTAGGAGGGTGAGACTCCAGCGGGAGTTTCCACCTCCAGCTGCTGCCCCTGCCCTGGTTTCAGCAGGGCAGGCTGTGCCTTTGGTCCTCTTCCCACCATCACCAAGGGGAGGAGAGCTGGTGGGACACCCAGCCCCAGCCAACCTCATGGCTCCCTGCTTGAGCTGGAGCAAGATATTGTCACATCGACCAAGCCCTCAGGTGAGGGCAGCACAGAGACCTCCCTGAAACAGCCTGAGCTGGGCTCCACGGAAGAAATAAGTGACACCTGGATGTGGTGAAGAAGCCCAACCTCTGCATCCCAGTACCTTCACCGACTAAACAGGGAGTACTAAGTGTCACGTCCCGCTTCGGCCCTGGGTATGATCCCAGTTACAGCGAGCTCCAGAAAGCAAGGCAATGAGCCTGGAGAGCGTGACTCCCCCCCAAAGTGGCTTTGGTCCAAAGTTTTTGGGAGTCCCTTTACCAGCCTCGTGGAGCTTTGCATCACCCTACCACATGCCAGCTGACTGCGCCGCACAGGTCACAACAACAGGATTGCACACACAAGCATCTCCCATGGTCAGGATCTACCTTGCCCTGGAAAGCCCCAACGCAACCTCACCTCCGCTTGTCCCAATGCCCTGGTTAAGGACATTCCCAAGATAGGATGTTACACCCAAGACAACAAGTACATACAGTGGAGCTTATGGGGTAGATCATTCCCAGGTGCCTGCAAGAGTACGGATCTAATGAGGCAAATCACGCAGGCAAACCTACTGATTTCAAAGTCTGCAGGTTCAGATGCATAAAAAGTGCAAAATCAGTAACTTCTATATTGTCACTCAAGGAATCACAAAGATAAAAGCAATATTCTGGGAGTGAAGATGCCATGAATATTTCTCATCTGCACTTATAAGGGATATTTGGGACCAACGGCTTGATTCTGCGTTAGCCTTGTTCAAATGAGATAATTTACATTCCCTGCCGGCTGAAAACAGGCTGTCAACATGTTTACTTGTGTCAGGTTTCACTTCCCAACCACAGCACTAAAAACCACTAGGTGCATGTGGAGAGCGAAGGTGGGCAACGGATAGGTCCAGGACCAGGCAGGAACGGCGAGGATGGGGTCCAGTGCGGACACCTTGGTACGCTCCAAGCCAGCAAAGCATAAAGGTCCTGCAGGGAGGGACACTGCGATGCATCAGCAGCTGCTGCTTTGTATCACGTCCTCCCAGCTTCTCCCTGCAATGGTCCCTTCTGGAAAGCCAGGAGCTTGCCAGGCTCGGCTGGCGGACCCTGAAGGTCCCGAAGCTGCAGACAGACAAC
The DNA here is from genome assembly GCF_000690835.1 of Fulmarus glacialis. Classification (NCBI taxonomy): domain Eukaryota; kingdom Metazoa; phylum Chordata; class Aves; order Procellariiformes; family Procellariidae; genus Fulmarus; species Fulmarus glacialis. The sequence goes on along the minus strand of NW_009211499.1, from coordinate 23,264 downwards.
ATGACTCAAGAGTCGTGTCCTGTTAGTGCAGGCACCACCTCCTGCTGACCGAGCCTCACTGCCCAGCAGGGTTTGGCCCCTCGGCTCCTGTGGGAAATGCTGTCTGGAGCCTCCCTTCTCCAGCTATCCCCTGCTATGGCCAGATCTAATCTAACCGCCTGCTTCTACGTGGCTGACTCACCCCCATCTGCCTTCGTACCTATAGCCCAAAGGACACGAAGGGGGAACGTGCTGCCAGCATCTGCCTGGCTTTCGGCAGACCTTCCCCACCAACCCCCAGAAACATCACTTCTTCCAGGTCCACCAAGCCCGGGGTAGCAAGGCAGCATTTAACTGTCTTCTGCTTCTTTACCAGCCTCTCTGAACAAGGCAGTGTCGGGGTGGGAAGGCAAACAAAATGGGCTTCCCAGTAGCCTTTCCAGTGTGGACTCTCTGGTGTTTCATAAGGGTTGAGTTCCCACGCAGCTATCGAGCACTTGAGTCTCTCCTCTTTACCCACCCACCCATTTTCTCAGGACTTGCGGGAGCCATACGAGAGCTCTACCCTTCAGCCAAACGTAGCTGAAGCTCATCACTGGGTAAAAAACAGGGGGAGGCGGGAACAAATGGAGAGAGAAAGAAAGAGAAAGAAAGAGAGACACATAGTAACCATGCTCCGTCTGGATCGCTAAGGCCCTATTCCCTTAAAGAAAGGGAAAAAAAAAAAGAAAAAAAACAAAGTAAGACTACAGCGGCAACGTGCACCAGCTGAGCTGTTGGCTTGCTTCTACACCGCGCAATCCCCAGCTGCTGGGGATTTACAGGCACAAATGATTTGGGGGGAGTTTGTTCATCCGCATATGAGTGTTTCTACAGCACCCTGCACAAGAGTGGCCCCGTTCCCAATAGCAAGAGACAGTTCAGAAACATTTTGGGCTGTTAATTACATTCTGATTGAATTTTTTTTGCAGTAGCAATGCCCCCGTGAAAGGGTAGTGGTGAAAATCTCAAAGAGGGAACCCAGGGATTTCCACCCAGAAACTGGCCCCCTGCTTCACCAAAGAAACATGAAGGCAAAAGAAAGTGGAGTTTGACAAAACAACAGAAAAACAACTTATTGAATAGCTGTCATTTGGCAAGTATAAATATATTAGTGATTGTGTTGATATTAGGCTCATATCAAAAGAGATTAATTTGATAATTGCCTGTGCAGAGAAAGAAAAAAAAACACAATCAAGTCTATTGCCACTGGCATCCGAAACGCCTCCCTTGGTTAAACCAATTTCCTTTTTTAATTTAATTTGAGTTAATAAGAAAGTTATGGTGTAGCCATAATCCAAAAACAGCCCCACACATTTATTCTCTTTTTGACTGATCTTATTTTGGCATCAGCCTGACAGCCCGGAGCAACCAAGGGCCAAGGAGTTTATTTGTCAGTTTGGGGTAGTTTAAGAGACAGCAGAAAAATGGAAATTCTTTTGCTGAGAAATTTGTCCACGAGCTTCCCCAGCGACGCAGCGTGCGACCTCCCACGTGTGCTTGGTCCTCCCGCAGGACCCGCGTCCCAGCAGGAGTCAGCGATGTCAAACTCACCCCGCAAATGGCCCCAAACGACATTTTTAGAGAGGCTCCGTTATCTGAGACTACAAAATTAGCACCATATAACAGCCTTGGTCTGCAAGACAGTTCCTGCCAATGTCAATGGTGGTGCTGTATGGAGATCAAAGGTAAAGCACAGTCCTTCAGCGGCAGCAAACGTTTTGGCTGGTGGGAGAGCGTGGGGGGAGCACGGCAAAGCCAGCAGCAATCCCTGCCCTGGTCAGAAGAAGCCCCATTGAACCTCAAAAAGCTCCAGAGTGAAAAAATTATTCCTGCCATTTGCCTAAATTAGGGAACCCACATGCACAATTCTTCAGGAATATCCAGGAGTCATTTATCTGAAAATTTAGCAATAAAAGCATTGCCCTTCTGCCAAAGAATTAATAGCCCTGAGAGTGAATCGGAGGTCTCGCTCTTGCTGCAGGATTTCTCCCAGTGACACCATGTTCCCACTTGGAGACAAGTTTCTTTGTTTGCTTTTCCCCAGTTATATAAGGGACATAAATTTTTGTTGCAGAGACAACTCCAGGCAATCTGCATCTCCCTCAAAGTCTGCATCTCCCTCCACAAGGCTTCTCGCTATGTTTCAGCTTGAATACTACTGCTGTTGCTGCAATTTTCCAGCTCCTGCCTGCGTCTGCACTAAACCCTCTCCCCTGCCCTGGAAAGCAGGAGCCTCCCCGAAACACAGCTCCCCCTCAGGTCTAACCCCACGGGAGCGGCCAAAGCCCTTTGCCACCCTCCCATCCCCAGCCCGTGGCATCGCAGAGGCAAAGACCTGAGCACAGATGAGCTACAAAACCTTGGGCCGGCACAAGGACGTGCCCAGAGACGCTCCCCTGTGCAAGAGCGTCTCGGTGGAGCTCAGGCTGCTGCTTTGCAGCTCGACTCTTTTCCGACTGGTCTCCTCCAGCGCCTGGTTTTGCTCTCCCAGCAGGTCCCTGATCCCCAGCCCCATCACTCAGCGCTGAAGGAACGAGCCAGGGAGGGGAGGCCGTGCCGGGAAGGCTCTCGCAGCGCTCCGGCGAGGGCTGGGTGCTCTCAAGGGCTGGGTGCTCTCGTCCGGCCGGCGCCGCATTGCACACATACCAGCAAACCTCAGCCCAGCAGCCCCGGAAGGGGAACGCGGCAGCCAGCAGCAGCTCCCAGGCCAGCGAGGAAGCCTTAACCCCTTCCCCGCTACGGCCAAGAGGCTCCTCGAGAGCCAGGAGGCAGCGGGAGAAAGGAATCCACCCTAAGGCCAAGCATCCAAATGCTGCATCCCTCCCCTAAAAGAAATCCCAGCAGTACCCTAAAAAATCCCTGGGAACGCAGCCCTCCTCTTCCCCTTCCCATGGCCCGATGGGGAGGCAGGGGACAATCCTTACCCCTGGCCAAAAGCCATCAACAGTCCCAGCCCCAGGCGACGCGGAGCCCTCCCCAGTGCCCGAGGTACCCCCCCACTCGGGGTCAGCCCCAGGGAGAAGTCCCATGCCCTGGAAGATGGTCTCAGCAGGGTCTCGTGGGGGACCCGGGGACAGCCACAGCCTGGCAAGGTTTATTCTGCACCCCAGGGAGCGGGCACTTTGGGCTCCTCTGTTCGCAGCACTTAAAATTGTGGTGGCAAGGAGGATTTCTCATCAACATCAGCGGAGGAGAAATCCCTCAGGGTGAGGTTTTGCTCTCGGGTCCATGGGTCTGAATTCCCCTGCGACTCAAAGGCGGGTCTTTGCACATGGGTGCTTGCACCCGTCAAGAGCCAGCTGACAGCCTGAGGTGCCCAGGGAAAGCCCGGCTGTCCCAGCTTTCCCCGGCCCCTTTCTCAGCCTGGTTTCTCTTGATCTCCTGATCTCTTGATCTGTCCCCCCAGAGAGATCTGGGATCTGCTCTCCCATGCAAGGCACAGCTGGCACATCGGTCCCCAAGAGCTGGGGTGGGAGGAAGTGGCACGTCACCTCCAGGGCAGGTACCAGCAGACCTCACTTCCAAAAAACCAGCAACCAGCAACCCATGTGAACGGACTAAAAATTCCCTGGGCAGGGCTGTGCCACCCCAGTTGGAAATCAGTTTGGTCTAAGCAGCCTCCAAACACAGTTGCAACAACTTATTTGCTGCAGAAAAATCACATTTATGGATCCAACACGACAGCAAACACTTTTTCCTCTTTTTTTTTTTTAAGTGGAAAAAAATGGACAAAGCCCTTCCCAGCACAGGTAGGATCACTGAAACCCAGGCTGAGCCTGCGGCTTCGGCAGGCAGAGAGAGCAGCAGCTCTTGGGGCAGGGGGTGTCAGCCAGCCCCACCGCCCCGGGGCCACGCTGCCCTCCCAGCAGAGATCAGCTCTCCCACACCAATATTCGGCTCTGCTCGGTTCGCTCCAGCGTCAGTCCGATCGGATCAGGCCCAACAGGATTAACCACATAACGCGGCGCCAGCAAAAGGCAGATTTGCCATTTAAAAAGAAACACACACACCCCAAAATCCGCGTTAAAGAAACCCTCGGTTCAAAAGCTGCCTCCAAATTTAGGGTTTCTAAAATTAAGATTTTGTATTTTTTATAAAATAGAATTAGACCCTTCATAATAAATTAATAATCAAAAGCCCACAGAAATGTTTCCATAAACTATTTTTTTAATTCCAAAGGAAACCATTTGTTTAAAAGAAGCAAGTGTTCCCCTGCAGAGCCGGCACACCAGTAATTGCAGCATGATGATAGAAAATGGGGCTGGATAGCAAAAATAACTTAAAACTATTCTAAACAACCATGAAGCTGACTCATCTGTTTCAAAGTCCAAGAGGAGATATCCCAGTGACAGGGCCCACAGAAAATGCTAAGGTGCATAGTTAAAAGGGGAGGGGAGAAACAAAAACAAACAGTAAAAATAGTACAAATTCTTTCAGATACTATTTGTGACAAAAGATGAAAGCTGGGATTTTCATCCTCTTTCCAACATCTCAACTGCAGGGTTTCATCGCACCAGGCACTGTGCGCCAGGCACCCCTAATGCAATGGTCCCGCGGGTGTAAAACCAATACTGAATACCAGAGCTTAGTGTTCCTCTAAAAAAAGTCAAGGGAAAATAAAGGCACCCTCTCCCCAGCTGGTATCAGCCAGTGCAACCCCACGAAGAACAGGGGAAGGAAAGGCCAAACCCTGATCTCTCAGTCTTTTGTACTCCAGCCTCACTTGTATACACTGCTATCACGTTACAAAATGTGTAAGTCGCTGTATGAATGGCAAGGTGCCACCAGCATAAATACATTCGTATCTGGACAAAGGATCTGTCTGCATGTCAGGATCTTCATTAAAAATTAGTTTGTAAGCACTTCCCCTCATTCTTTTGGTTCATTTCCACAAAAACAAAAATGTAGTGTTGCGTCAAAGTTGCAAGGACGCCCAACACGAGACCGGACCAAGCGCTTGGTGCTTCAGACCAAGCCAGCTGCGCTTTCACAGCACTCCCAGCTTTCCCAGGCTTGTCGAGGCATGGGTTTAAAGTGATGGCACTTGACCCTGGTAGCTAGCTTGATCTAACGATGGGTACAACTAGAGCACAGCCCGGTGCAGCTGCAGTAAGGCCATGGGTAGAGCACGGTGGGGAAATGCAAAGCCCAGGCAAGAAGCTGGGGACACGCTGCGCAGGACGGCGAGGGCTTCACTGTACTGCACTGCGGACGCCCGGCGGTTATGGGAAGCAAGCGTCACAGCCTCTAAGAATAAAACCATCATGGCTATTTAAACACAAAGTTGCAGATATGGCACCTTGCTCTGAAGGTTTCTCAGTGGATGTTGCTGGAGATGGGCAATTGCAAAGGGAAGATCCTCAGCACGTTGCTTACGTGTACTCTCTCCAAGAGGGATGGAGCTCGGCAGACTTGCTCTTAACCAACACAGCCAGTCCTTTACGCCCTGCTACCAAGACTAATTTAAAGCTAGTTCAGGTAGATATGGGCATGCCAGACCACAGGCATTGCCCACATGGCATTTGGAAGTCAACTGGAAGGTGCTTCAAACCAGTGCGCCATGAAGGTCAGCGTTTCCGGAGCTGCTTGGTGAGCGGTTGAGCCCTCTGACGTGAGCAGCCATGGAGAGAGCAGAGCAGGAGCCTCCTCCGCTGTCCCCCCGTGCCCTGGGGCACTATCCTGTGGCTGGGGCCCCAGGAATAATTCAATTCCCCCGGGATTTCACAAACAGTCGACAAAAGCAGGAACCCCAGAAGGAGGTGACAAAATGACGGTAAAGCCTGTGGGAACAAGCAGCCTGTTACGACAGAGGGACAAGTGACAGTGACAAACCTTTCCTCGTGCATGCTGGACAAAGGCATGTTGGAAACTGGCACCTCCTTCTCCAAAAACCGTTTCAGACTTCCCTTCTCCTCCTCCAAAAGATCCGACTGCCTTAAATTCTGCCTTGCGCTGCTGTAACGAGGGAAAGGCTCTTGCTTTCTGCTTACTGATGAGGAATCAACGTCCAAAAAAAAAGAGCACGTATCAGAGGCAGACAGAGTTTGCAGGGAGAGGCCATAGCTTTTATCAGGCCAACTGACAGAGCCGGAAAAACAACAGGCTGAATTTTGGGCACAACTGGCTTTCTTCAAGGTCTGTCTATGTTACATGCAGGAGAAGCTTGTAGTCAAGACAGGGTGTTCCAGTTTTTTTTCCTAGGCTGCACCCTCAGTTAAAAACACCACTGGCTGAAGGGGTGGGAAAAAACAATGAGTTCAAACAGGAAGGCATCCAAGAGGGGGATTTCCAAAAAGGTGGGGAAGAAACCATCAAAGCAAGATTTCCAAAGAGCTCGGTGCGTGGGGTGCTCTTTGGGCAGGGAAAGTTTTCCAAGATCTGACTCCAGGACAACTTCAAGACAACGATACCGTCAATGCGTGAAGCTGCTTCAGACCCCACTCCAGCACAGGTCCAGGTAGGCAGGTGACTCAGCAGGAGTTAGGAACAAAGCACAATGGCAGATCTCAACGTCATGTCCCTTTTACACAACGCTCTCATTGTAAAGAAGTCGTAAAGCAGAACTTCCCCTACGCTGATGAACATCTATTTTAACTCTTTTTTTTCAGCAGATAGAGGATGAAAGGGACTCAACACATGGAGAGTCAAGCCTTGCACCTTGATCACCACAATTCGATCCTCCACCTCTCAACAGCCAGGCAGAAAGACTGTTGGCTTTATCCCAGGTCATTGCTGCATGCAAGCACCTTCCACATCTGATGTTACGACATCCCCCAGGCTTTGCGGAATCTCTAGCAGTGCTGCCTTTGGGGGTCAGATACCTGCTGGATTTGATGCCTGGCTGGAGGGATGAATGTCCCTTCATTTGCTAAAAGAGCATGCAGAAGAGGATGTTGTTAGGAGTTGTTCCCTAACAACAAGCACTGTGTAGATTTGCCCAGTCTCACCCAGAAGACTGCTCCCTCTCATGCCTAAAGTATGCCCTAGGCTGTCACCAAATCCACAGGTCTCGCAGTCTCCAAAGTGCTTGTCCTCTGATTGCCCCAAGAAGCGAGGCAGCACTTATCTGTGTTTCACAGATGGGTCACTAGAGGCAGAGAGACAAAGCCCCAGCTTCCTTCTGCATAAACTCCTCAAAGCACCAGGTTTGAGGATTTCATGGTGTTCAGGCACCTGAACCTGGGTTCAACGCCACCCAGAGCAAAGAACCAACCCCAAAATCCCAGAGTCCGGGCCAGGAGCCCTGACCACTGGCCACCCTTGCCATGTCCCGGCCAGCTGAGATTGCTCTCCTAGGTTTCATCCCAGCCTTCATGCTCTGGACTGTCTCAGAGGAGCAGCTTGAGCTGCTCACAGAACAAAATTCAGCCTTTGATGCCACTGGCACTTCCTCTATTAGTTGCTTTGAAGATTAGGGCCAGAGCCTTAAATGGGATTCAGAAGCTGATGGGGAGCCAATGGAGCAGCTTGAGCTCCCAATGGCCTAGCCCTTTGGGGAGGTGAGCGGTCGTGCTCTGCACCAGCTGGCCCCACCACACTGTTTCTACTTTCAGCTTTCAGCTTCTGCTTCTGCTACAAGGCACAGAAGCACAGTCAGCTTGAGCCAAGCAATGGCATTGATACAGTGGACAAAATTGTCCCTAAGCTGGAGGGAAGAAGGCAGCAGTTTTGGAAACAAGCATTGCCTGGTCATCACAGCTAGCAAAGAGGCCAGAAAAACTGGGATTCTCCAAACCACACCCATAGTTCAAGGCAGCACGATGACAACAGAAGACAGGGTGTCACCGCCGGCTTTAAAGCCTCATGTTTTCCAACCTGCTTCCCCTCCGTCCTCAGCTTGATTCAGCTGTTCATACCTGCATCCCACAGCAGCAGCTCTAGTGGTTGTGCCAGCTGGGAACAAGAAACACGCCCATGGGATCTCTATCTCCCCTCCTGGTGGGGAGTCCCTCTCCTCCCACCACCACACATCCCCTGACTGCCCCTGCCCTACAGCACTGCCTGACCTGGGGATGATGGGCAGCGGCAAGAGCAAGGTCTCCTGGGGATAAGCAAAGGCATCAGGAACATTGACAGGAGACCAGAGTGGGAGCGTACAGGCATGTTTTTGGTTCCTCTGTGTGTTTTTCACCAGACCAGTTCTGCACTCGCAGTGTTAGGCACTGCACACCCACAAACAAGCACTAAGGGACCATTTTTGCTCTAATTGTACAATTTCAGCACTAAATAGTGCCTGTGGAGTTCTGCACACAGAGCTCAGGCTCTCAACAAAACATCCATCCCCCTGACCACGTCCTCTCCCTGGCCCTCCCAGCTGGGAGCCATGGAGCAGCACAGCTGGATTTCACCTGCACCCACCACCCAACCCTGCAGCATCCACTAGGACAAGTCCTTTTGCCCAAATTCCTTCAACCCCTTTGGAGCCTGCCAACTCAGAGGATGCTAAGAAGGAGGCGCATGGACCACAAAAAGCCACAGCTCCTCTCCCCAGTCAAGTTGAATCCCCAAACGAGGGAGGAGATCCACGCATGCCAAACTTGCTTCCAAAGCATCTCCCTCCTCCAGGAGCCAGGGCAACAGGGGCAAGAAGACACTCTGTGCCGTGAAGTGACACACACCAAAGTAACATGTGGCACAGTCACAGCAACTCTATTAATTTAAGTTAATTTCCTGCAGTTCTGTCTTAGTTTTCCAGCAGATTCAGGACTTAAAGGTTAAAGCGTAACCTTGTCTCAGTAGCTTGCTATTCGCTCCATGCAAATGTCTACCTACAGCCTGGTAATTACATGCATTTCCAAAGAGCCAATCCGCCGTCAGCCTGACAGATACTGATCTTCCCGTTTTATTTTTAGCTCTGTGCTTCCCCCTCTAGATGCAAAAAAAAATTCTGTTTGTTCCATCTTTTGCTGCAGCCTCTTTTTTCCCCGGCTCACCAGTCAGCTCCCGTCTCACCCGGGCTGGAGCAGGGAGCGGTGTGGGGTGGCAGGCTGGGCAGGCGCTGGGCTCCTGGTGGGAGTCCTGCACGGGTCCCCACCACGGTGAAAGCGGGCAGCCGGCTCCTTTGGGGCCACCCGGGGAATTTGTCTTCTCTGGCGGAGAGGGGTGTTTAAATGGGAAACTCAAGTGAGACATAAAGAGCTACACACCCCTTTGCAGGGGAGCTGGATGCTTTCTCTTGGGGACATCTCCAGCGCACACGCATCCAGCCAGGTCCCAGCTGAGAAAAAAAGGGGCCAAATCTGCCAAAATTCAGCCACGTGCTGGTGGCTCTGCAAGTCCAGGATTTGTCATCGCACAGAGCTGGGTGGCTTCCCCGGTTAACCAGGCGGGGCCACCCAGAAAGAGGAGGCAATGCTGGTAGGTCAGCCACGCAAAGACAAGGCTCACTTGATGCTTCCAAACCCTAAAATGGGCACATATGGGACTAAATGTGTGCAGTGCCACGGAGGGCAACATGCTGCCCTCCTCCATGAGCTGTGCTGGTGGCTTTGGGGAGAGGGCAAGGTGTGCAAACCAATAGAAATTTGTAACCTCCAGAAGTTTAACTCCATCGAGCAGCCCACCACCAAAGAGTAGCCCACCACCAAAGAGCAGCCCAAAAGGCTGGTTGTAAATCACAAGACTCGGAAGAAACAGGGATCAGGTTCTTCTTTGCCTTTCCTTTTGCAAGGAGTGGGGGAGTGGGAATGGGTTGGGCTTTGAGGGGTGAGGTCTGCATGCCTCTCTCCCCCCCCTCTCTCAAATGCATATTTTAGATTTAAACCAGAACAGATTCGCACAAACTTTAGTCACGTGATGGGGAAAAAAAGACAGTGAGCCTCAGAAGCGACACGCGAGGAAAGGGCTGGCTGCCGGCACTACAGCACGGCGGCCAAACTCACCACGGCCAACGCTGACTGTGGGCCACAGGATAGAGCTTGGGGACATTAAGGGAGTGAAAAGGATTTGCACAGAGCAGAGAAAGGAAACCTGGATGCAGGGAAGCCACATAATAAAACACATTAAATAAAGAGCTGAAGAGAAGGAAGAAAGAGGAGCAGGGATGGGATAAAGCAGAGGGAAGGGTTGAGTGTGGCAGTTGCAACCTCTATGAGACTCCAGTAAAAGCCGGCAGATCTGGCACCGATGCATCTCCCCAACACTATGGACACCTCTCTAGGGCTCACCCCTGCATTGCCTCCAGCCCCAGCCACCTGGGAAGCCATAATTATATCTCACACCTGCAAAGAAAGGATTGCTTGTCTTGTTACACTTCTAAGGATCCTCCTAGACACAATGGCATTAAAAAAAAAAATCAATAAATTATCCCTACATGGTTTTACATTTCCAGGGGAATCTCTTCAAACCTCGCCAGCAATTCCCCTCCTTGAAATTTTGTAGTAAATAAAGCACATGACACTCGGAAGCAGCTTATCCAGCAGCCTTCAAACATTTTCAACAGGTGGATTTAGGCAGTTAGTTGGAACAAGCATTTTACGGAGATCTGGGCTCCACTGTCCCAGTTTTCCCCTCCCACGGCTCCTAACCTGAAGGTCAATCTAACACACGGCTGGGGGAGCCGGAGCCATCCCAGCAACGGGAGCAGGCACTGGATGAGACCGCAGGATGACAGAGCGGAGAGCACGGAGGGGAAGGTCATCATCAAGTTACGGAGCGGGGAGAGCCGAGGAACAGACGTTTCGCTATTTACTTAACAGCCCACAAGCTAGGAATGAAGCTCAGATCCCAAATCCCCATCCTTTTGCACCAAAATAAATAAACCAACCAACCAACCAACCTGCCTCCCATCGAGGAGGAGTTGGGGAACTCCAAGGGAGCTTTTCCACCCTCCGCAGAGACGCAAGCCCTGGCTGAGCTCCGAAAGAACCAATTCCTCCAATGCCAACAAGTTTAGCCAAAGGAATTCAGGGCAAGCCATGAGAAAAGGCCTGTGCAAACCTACTCCTTCACTACATTCCTGCAGAACATCTTTAAATCTGAGAGCTTCACATAATTGTGTTTTAAACAATTCAAACCTGGCACTTCCAGCCTTTCGTTTGAGAGTCGCTTTCTTGCTGCTGGCTCGTTTGGTTGTCTCTTTTTTTTAACCACTATTCAGTCTCCATTCTCCTTTGTGCAATTCAATCATATGGTTCCCACCTTAGCTTGAAATTTTAAAGGCTGGGTACCCCGAAGCCTTTTTCCTTGTGTTTACACCCTTCTTTTCTAGAGAACAACGACAGTCTCTGCCACACGTCATTTAACCGAGGACTGCACCCAGGGCTGCAGTTGTTCTCTCACATTCTGGACACCCCTGCAAAGCAACCAGCAGAATCCAAGGCCTTAACTCTTTTAAATTCTCCTCCCACACTTGTCCCTCAGGTTCCATGTCATTGTGGTGCTTTTCTCCAAATCCCTTCTCAGTGAGTTTACACTCGACTGTCGTTGTAGCGCTCAGGCTTGGGTACTGGAAAACAGTGCTGTGAGCACAAGCAAGAGAGAAAGAACCAGAGTAGCGTCTCCAGAGCTGTCTGACATGTGGCCTCAGCATCTGTTGCCCAAAAAATATCAAAAGGCAGATCTTGCACTTATACAAGACATGCACAACAGAAGGTTTCAGCCTTTCTGTGACCACATCCAGCTTCAGAGCTGGGTCCTCACCAAGGCCATTTTGACCAGTGCTTACATTGCACTCTCCAGTCCTGTGGTGACATTTATTCCAAGTCTTCCAGCTCTTCAGCTGTTCTGCAAGAAGCTCTTTCCTTCTGGATCTCTGTTGCAGTTACATCCACTTGCCATTTTCCAGGTTGCAAGGTTATTTCTGCCCTCTTACAGCTGACCTTCCCAGGCTTTCTCTGTGTTTCTTTCCTCCTTGGCTTCTCTGTCTTTCTGCATCTAATGAATATGCTCACCATGATCTGGGAGAGGGCTGTAAAGAGCGACATGGACCATTCTGAGCCAAATCCCACGATGGAGGATGTGACCTGCTAAATGAAGCTGGGCCTGCAGTCAAACCCTTGGATGGGTGCTCGGTGCTCCCTGTCACTCAGTCTATGCCTGCTTACCTACATCTTTTGTTTACAGCATCTCACCGCAATGTTTTGACCTATGGCTGCATATCCCTCCAGCGAGACGTCCGGAGGCACTGCGCAGAACTGGCCCTGGAGTGTTGTGTCCATCGAGTTCCCTTGGGCTGCTCAGACCCACGCAAGCCCTCCCGCATGCCATGCCGTGCTCCTTCCCACGGCCCCGCCACCTCCTACAGGACCAGCTCAGACATCACAGGAGCAAATGTTTAACTTCAGGTGCATTGCTGGGAGCCATTAAACACCATCTCTCTCCTAGTGCCAGCCCCATTCCTTTGCTAGAGACTCCTACCGCGTGGCCAGGTGGAAATTGCCCAGCACAACCTATTTTTCTCCCTCCATGCCCCTTGCCCCAGGCTTTCCCACTGCAATCCACATTTCTCCTATGTCCAGGCAAGATGCGAGCTCCCAGCCCCCAGCAGGGACGTCTCCGACCTGCCGGCACAACGTCCCAGCGCCAGATACGTGGACTCAATGGGAGCCTTTCCACTGGCTTCATCCCCTTATTCCTCTTGGCCTGTCTATTCCCTCATGGACTGCTTTTCTATTTGGGAGCCCATGATTGTATCTGACAAAGTCTCCTAATTGTCTCCACTGATTTTACCAGAGACTGATTTTAAAAGCAGCTCAGTAACTTAGTCACTTCAATATCGTTGCTGAATTCAGCTCCCTCATTTATTAATGGGCCTACTTTTGCTCTTTCTCCCCAATATGTTTGCAAAATCCCTTTTTATTTCTCTTAACCCCTCTGGCTAACATTAACAAGCAAAAACTCAGTAATATTTGATACTATATGTGTATAAATAAAAGCAGGAAAAGATCTTATTCACTCCTGTTATAGCTACTAAAGCAGGCCTAGGGCTCTGGAATAGCAGCTTTACTGCATACGTTAAATATCTGCATTACTTTATTAACGCACAGTGTTGGAATTTTATTGGATAGTTTGGGTTATTTACCTTATAAAGTAACATGGGCATCACAAACCACGAAAAGAGGGTATTTGGTACCTTCTCCTTAAGTCTGCATCTCCACAAATACCGAGGGAACACAAGACTACAAAAACAAAACCCCATGTGCTACACGTTCTTTCTTTTACGAGAGGCGGGGAGGAATGGGGAGAGGGGAGACCAGTAGTTACCCTGGCACCAATGCCATCGCACGATTTTGCTCAGGAGGAATTTGGACAGGTAATTTGCAAGCAGCAACCCCGGCCTGCTTTTACGGCCATGACGACGGCCGGCAAGTGCGAAGCATCATTCATCCAGCTAGAAAGAGGTTTTGGGGTGCCCCTTCCTCACAGCCCAAATCCAGAGGTGACAGGAAAGAGGGGAAACAAAAAAACTCCAACTAAAACCAAAAAACACAGAACAGTTTCCAAGAGGGAACTTTCCGTCTTCGATATTTTCATTGACTTCTCAAACATGGTTCAAATGATGCCCTAAACTGCCAGTAAAATTGTAATAATCAGAACCACTCAGCAAAGTGACCAAAAAAATCACTTCCAAAAGTCTTTAAAAGAATTAAAATAATCTGGCTAAGTCAGGTCACGCCTAATGAAAGGCCAGCTTCCTAACTCTGCAGGCTGGACTTTTATTTATCTGCCTTTAAATTGCTGACTCGAAGACTCCACAACCTGGGCACCCAGAGAGCGGCTCCGGTTCCCCGCAGATGACCGGTGAAACACAGGAGATCACTCGAAGGAGCTGCTCCAGGGTCCTATCCCCAAATCTCAGTGTTACAGCTCCCTCAGGCCCCAGTCCAAAGGGGGTCCCATGGGAGCAGCAATGGGGCTGGATAAGACCAGCTTAGGCGAGTGCGTTTTGGAGCTGTGGGACATCTGTGCTGGATGCCCCAAACAGAAATTCACAGCATTTGCTTTTCTGATTTAAAGCTGGGGTGGGGGAAAAAAAAATAAATAGGGATTTATCCCAGAAAACAGCAGCACTTGAGCCTCGGCAGGGCAAGGCTGAGCCCACGTCCCAAGCGCCTGCCGCCCTCACCTCCTGCAAGCCGTCACCCTATTTATTTGCTGCCTTCCCCTCCTTTCTTGGCAGATGCTGCCCTCTCACACGCTGCTGCTATTGAAGTGAGGGAGAAAATGCTGAGGGAGAAGCCAAAAATGGGCACGTGGGGCTCAACATCTCCCTCGGTTTCCCCCACTCCAGCCAGCACCAGTCCACGGGGGGACGAAGAGACAGGACAGTGGCTGGCACAAGGTGGGCTTCGCCAGAAAAAGCCCTTCGCAGGGGCTGAGGATGCGGTGCGGTGATGGGATGAGCTGGGGGAGGAAGGATGCTCAGAGCCCACCTCTGCCAGGTGCACAATGGCCGGGCAGCACGGCTGCAAGGTGAAATCCTGCCCGGCACCACGGCGATAGGCGATTTGGGGCGAGCTCAGGTCACCCCCCAGCAGGGCTGAGGTGACAGGTGACACCATCCCTGGCTTCACCCCTGCAAATACTTCCCACCCACTTTTTTGGGGTGCAAAACCACGGAAACCCAGACTTTCCCCATCACCCTCTGCCACGCTCCCTTCTTTAAGTGCAAAACTTCCCCCCACTGCCTATTTTTAAACCCAGCCCAGTTCAAGCAGGGGCTGGGATCCTCTGTTTTGGTTTTTTTTTCCTGGGGGCTGGGATTTTAGGCAGCGGGAGGGGGGGGGGG